>NW_014569755.1:9976-43843 GCF_001313835.1 Polistes canadensis | reverse complement strand
TATTTTACTTTATATTAGATTTTATATTAGATTTTTTAATTCGAATAACTCGATAATCTCTTTTCTTTTTTTCTTGCCTTTGTTTTTTTTCTTTCTATAAACATTACGTATGTTTGACATAGATCTTTGATCCTGAAGAGTATCCTAAATTAAACTTGTGATTAATTACACTTCCACCTTCTCGAAAAGTTTAATTGCTTATCGCTTGATTATAACTAAGTCTTACAAACAACCGATTTAAAGTGGATCGAATTATTTTCAAAAGTATTTTAACAATGTATTACAATCGTGTCGTTGCTGATAGCTATTTATTTCAATCTAAATTATCTCGAAGATACTTCTAATTGTTAAAAAACCAAAAAAAAAAAACAAAAAAAAGAGGTAAATTTATTCAAATATGTGTTAGATACTTTTCATTACGTTACGTATCACTCGTTCATTGTAACAGTTACCCATAGACTTTAATTAACGCGAACAGAACGATTATTAAATACGTGTTTATTAAATATCATTTGGTATGTATTTTGTAGATTTTCCTTTTTCTCTATTCATACAACTTTCTATTTAGCTACTAATTGAGTCACGTCAAGCATATAAAACGTCATGAAAATCATGACAAGTGATGAGTCAGACACATAGAACATGCATGCTCGAGGGTAATCAATCGGAAATGTGAAATGACACGAATCAATGTGTCGATGAGGACTATTAATGAAAATTATTATGCGACTTTCTATATATACGCGTAATATATATATTATTTTCAATGATTTATATTATAAATATATATTTAACTAATTTATATATTATTATATTGATTATGTTATAATAATGATTATTATTAACGAATGTTTAATCATACGTGTTTTGTAAATTATCCTTTAAATATGACAAATTAGTTTGTTTAAATTAACATGTGTGTTTATTTGTATACTAGTATCAATAACGTGTTATAAGTCTCTATTGCAATTTCAATGTTTGCCCTACTGACCGCAATATGTCATTCTAGAAACACCAACGAAACTCTCTTACTCATAAACCAATACACGAACTTCCTTTCTTATCCAGGAAGAAAAGTATCATAAGGGGTGTGGTGGTAGTTTGCCCACACCTGCTGATACGGACATCAACTTTTTTTACGAGCTCTTCTTCATTTTTATGATGATAACAAAAAAAGAAAAAGAAAAAACAAGAGAGAGAGAGAGAGAAAAAAAATGTTATACGATTATTTGTATTCGACACAATCTGTTGTCTCCTCGTATTATTTCGTAATAAGCTTGACATTATTGCCCTTTTTTCGTCTTTTCCTATTTCCTTTTCTCCTGACAAGGTTCCTAACCTCCCCCGGTAATGCTAACAATTCCTTGCGTTAAGCAATATGAACAATGTCTGATCCGCTAACTTTTCTTTGCAATTTTATGAACCTTTGCAGATTGATTTATAATTCGAAAAGGTATTCTACGCGTAGACAAAAGAGTGTACTTTAATTTAATATAAGTTTCATTCAAATCTGCTTGCTATAAGTATAAAAAATATTTACCGAAACTTTTCAAAGAAATGGCAAAGATGCACAAATTACAGTATTGCATTCTCTTAAATTTTATGAACCTTTGCAGATCGATTTATAACTCGACAAAGTTATGGGCTGTAATACTTTTAAGTCAAAAATATTAAGTGCAATTAAACAAAATAAAGGTAGCAGATCAAAAACAGATCAACTTTTGTTTAATGTATTTTTTTGTCGGGTTGTCGTAAGTACTTGAAAATTCGTGACTAGATTTATATAGGAAACCCTGTATATATATTGCATATCCATCAATTTGGAATGAATAAATAAATTTGCAATGAGAAACTTTTATCCTGGTTGTGTCGATATGATAGGAAATTTTAACAGGGAAATATTTTTTAATCAAAAATACTTTCTCGAGATTAATTAGTTCATCAATTCGATTCATTCGAACGGGAAACTAAAAATGTTGATTACTTTGAAAAAAAGTTATTCGCGTTCGTATAAATTTAAGTTTCTTTACTAACAAATTTTTATAAAGAAAGGGAGAGAGAGAGAGAAAAATAAAAAGAGAAAGAGAATGAGTAACGAATGATGGAATTTTCGCGAGAAATTACATTCTACGAGAGCATAAATTTTTCTAACGGTGCAATTCGCTGAACTTTCGATGTTTCCACGAGATTCCACGAGATTCCACGAATTTCTCACCACGTTCTTACGTGTTGAAGGAATTTTAAAAATCTTCTTATCCAATCCTAGTGTGTCTTTGCTATTGATGTTCTGTTACTTTATCCGCTGACTTTTCTTTCATTTATATGTATATATATATATATATATATATATATATATATAAAAAAAAGAAAAAAGAATTAATAATCCTTTTTATAGAGAATCAAAATGATATATTAATTGAATTCATTTTATTTGAGCTAAATTGTTCTCTATTAGCTCGTAAAATTCATTCTTCGAGAGATATAGAAAAAAATCATATATTAATTAATATATTCTAAAAGCTTTTGTCTTATCGTTTCATTTAATTCGAACATTTGTTAAATACGCGTGCTCATGAAAATTTAGTTAATTGCATTTACAAAAAAATTCATCTATAATATTATATTTTGGCTATATCAAATGTAACATTTTTCTTGGCCTTTTTTGTTTGTGTACGTGTGTACGTGTGTGTATGTATATATATGTGACACTAACAAACAGATTATGATTTTGTTCTATTTTATATTATCATTTTTGTTTGTATTTGTATAAATTTATTCGCGTACGCAAAGAGAAAGAAAGAAAGATAGTGAATGAGATAGATATAATAAAGTAAAGTTTATATATTTGTTTATGCAAAAAGGAAACTAGTGAAAATTTTTCTATTTAGAAGATTAATCCTGACTGACTATGACAATTGAAACTATTGTCCAAGTCTCATTAGTCACTAGTACTAGTTTTCCTTTCTTTTCCCAAACGTAACGAGGTCGTTCCATTCATAATCCTTCTCTTTTTATAATTCATATCTGACTAACTTTTACTCTCTCTCTCTCTTTCTCTCTTTCTCTATTTGAATGTAAATTTAGATTTTACAACATGATTTAGATATACTCTGTTGAAAACTCAAATTGTTATTTTCTGTCTATTCTCTCTCTTTATCTCTTTTTCTTTTTCTTTGTATATTTTCCACATTTTAAATGAAGTTTTTAACACGATCAAGCTATACTTATAAGACAGTAAACTTTTTCTCATCTTTTCCTTTACCTTTTTTTCTTTTTTTTTTCTCTCCTTACTCACATCCAAAAATCAAGAAGTTAAATTAAGATCAACGAAGGCTAAACTTTATACTAAGATTTCTTTTTTCTTATCCATCGAGAAGAAGAATAAGATGAAGAAGAAAATGAGAATGAGATAGAGAAAGAGAGAGAAAAAACTACTTTATGTTAGTATAGTAAATATAATAAAATGAACGATTTTCTCTACCGAATTAGATTTTTATTAAACATTCAACTTAAACGGAGGGTTATATTATCATTTTTCGAAAGGAGATCGTTTTCTTTTCTATAATAAAAAAAAAATATATATATATAAAAATAAAATATATATATATATATATATTGTAAAATGTTTCGTTAAAACGCTATCGTTTACTTGAAATTTCATAGAAATGATCTTACGAATATTCACGAAGAATTTCGAATAATTAATCGTTATTAATGTAACGAATTATTCATTCTTTATTCTTCATCAAGCAAAATTAATCCTCTTTGTAGAAGTATTAAAGCTCGCGAAACGATTTACCTTATCCTCTTCATTCGCATTGTACTTGGTTCAAGCTTTGCCTACTCGTGTCTGACTCCTAACGAACTGTTACTACTCACGCGACGTTCCAACGAGAATAGTTACCTTAACATTTAGAAACTACATTCGAGTATTTACGTTCTTTTTAACGAGAAACAATCTAAAAAAAGGAGTATATATTTTCTTTTTCTTTTCTTCATTATAAAATTTAAATATACGCCAAGGAATAATTTACATACATTAAATATATATATATATATATACATATATCACACAGTGTTTAATTAATAATTAATAAAAGTTATTTCATATAAAAATAAAGAAATATTTTCGTTAAAATATAATCTATATCTAATCAATATTATTTCGTATGTTAAATGAATGAATGAATGAATGAATTTTTCCAATTGTGCAATACTTTAATATTAATAATAATAAAAAATGAATGATCATATTCCGGAAGGTATAATGTTGAAATTGGAATTATTAGTGCATGAAGATTGTAATTATCTGAAGAGGATAGAACACGTCAGGTTGTCCAGTTTGAGATTTTGGACCCAGGAGATGTATGTTCCACGAGGTAAGAGCATCCTACTTAGAACGGTTTTGGTCGATAGGCTCATAGATCATAAACTGGAAGGTACTGTGCTCGACGTACCTAATTTAGATAGATACTGGAGACTCTCCTGCTGAATAACTGAATATACGGGGAATTAATTGTTCGTCGTTTAAGTGGACATCAAGCTTTGCTGTTGCTTCAAAATCGAACGTGTCATCTTCTCCAATGTGTTAAATTACTATGGAGGACGTAGGTATGGTATATCACAGCTATTCATCCTACATAATGCTATACTAATTTCTAGGATGACTAGGTTTCATGTTTCTATAGAGAAAAGTTGTTGTTGTTGTTCTTGTTCAAGGCTTATATTATTTTCCCCCTTTGTAATTAGAAATATTAAACATCGTTTAAATATCTTTCCCCTTCGTATATTTTTCTTTGTCTTTTATTTTACATAATTATAATCGATTATTACTATTTCGTTTCTTTTTTACTTTTTTTTCGTAATAATATTCACGATTTTATAGATAGTATTTTTGTGTTTTGTTTAATATAATCCTATTTGGAAATGAGTCGTCGCGAAAGTTTTCCGATCAATAATATTTAACGTTTAATATAACTTTCTCATCGTGAAATCTATATTCGTGTATTTGCTCGTGGGCAAAATCATTTACTTTCTTTTTTTTTTCTTTTTTGGCCAAAGATATCAATTTTCTTTAATCCAATGGCAACGCAATATGAAAATGATACTTGCGGTTCGTATTCGTAATACATCCTTGATTCATCGAGGAAAATCCGTTTAAGTATAAGACCATGAAAATCGGTGGTGGATCGAAGGATCGATCGAAAAGTTTAGCGAACGATTTCATACTAATACCCGTAATCCTCTTTTATTTCCTTCGCCTGTATAATCGTGATAAAGTAACCGTTGCATCGAATCGATAGATTTAATACGGGGATTATCTTACATATACTTACTCGTTAGGTACTTCTTTTGATTTTTTTTTTTTACTTTTTAAATTAGTTAGTTACCACGACTACACATTCGAATACACCTACCTAATTTTCTTTTCTTTTTTTAACCAGTAACAATCGGTAAGATGTATGTTATACGTAGAGAAATTTAAGTAGTACAAGTCAAGCATTTAAATGGCACAAATGAATTACCAATTTGATGGTCAGACATTTAAGTAATACTTTAATTGCTTTATATCAATCTTAATGATGACAAATATTCGAAATGCATTTATTAAATCTCGTTTTTTGATTTAACACGCGTGTTACAAATATCATTCGACAAGTTTGCATTCATAATAGAAGATATTCAAATTTGTATTTTGCGAAAATAAGAGAGAGAGAGAGAGAGAGAAATAGGAAGAGATAGAAAAGCGAGATACAAAGCTTCAACGTTGCATTGAGAATTCTCTCTCTCTCTCTCTCTCTCTCTCTCTTTCTCTCTGATTCTACTTCAACGATCTACTTCAAAGTATGACATTCGAAACGAAACGAATATTACAAATTTATTGAATCTAGGACAGTTGGGATCGATTTGCAAAATTTTGGAAAAAATTCATTTTTGTTTTCAAGCATTCACCTGACTTATTGAAGTTCGAATATGATTCTTTATTAAAAATTGTCAATGGGCCCAATGAAAATTTGCGAATTTGAAATTGAATTCGATTGTTGTTTTGCGGTATTCACGATGATTTATAATTACAATGGGATACTTTTACAAGCATCGAATATAAATGTTTCAAGATAGATTTTACAAAGGAGAAAAAGCGTTACGATAAAAGGGATTATTGCTTTTCTGAAATTATATTAGATACAATTATTTGATGAAAAAGAGTAGAAGAAGGAGGATAGAAGATTTCCAAATGAAATTAGCGTTAATAAATGTTTTTCTTTCAAGTATCTTCTTGATTACATTTTGATATTATCATCACTCTTAAACTATAGTATAAGAGAGGAAGAATCTTGATCGAAGTAACCTCTCGAAACCTAAATTTTATTTTACGAGAGAGAGAAAAAGTAAGAGAGTGAGAGAATGAGAGAGATATATATATTGCTATTGTTTGTGTTTCTCTTTTGTAAGAAACTAATGAAAGGATTCAATTAAAACCATTCTGGATATGTTCTTAATAAGTATCCACTTTCGAAACGTTTTCCTAAGGCTTCTACTATTCATCCTTAACCTTATAACGGTGGACTCTAACTCTCCTTTTTGTTTTTTGTTGACTTGGTTCGTCTTTGTTCAGAGATTCTTATCTTTCTACACCCCTCCCCCTCCCTTTCTATCTTTATTCGAGATAATCTTTCTCTTCTCTCTTTCCTTGGATTTCTAATTCGTATAAATCTTTCTTAAGAATAATCTCGAATCTAAAAGCGATCCTTGTACTTTTACTGTGCTCTTTTTTTCTCTCTCTCTCTTTCTCTTTCTATTTTTTTTTTTCTTTTTCTTTTGCGATTATACTCGTAAAGGGCCAAGCAATTCGGAAGGATCATCGAGATTGGGTCTCGTAAATTTTAGAAGATTCTTTTCTTTTTTATTTATTTTTTTTTTCTCCTCTCTTTCACTTACAGAGATGGATAGATTGTTTCGTTTTTGTTTTTTTTTTTTTTTTCGAGAGAGATTTTATTTTAATTTTTGTAAAAAAAATACGAAAAATTTGGCCAATGTACAAAAAGTAAAAGAAAAATTGCTTATTTTTGTCTACGCACACAACAACGTTGCTCCCCACCACGATAATTATTATAATAAAAGAATAAGAGAAACGTCATCGTTTTTAGGTGTGTGTGTGTGTTTTTTTTCTTTTCTTTCCTTTCTTTTATCAGAATTTCTTCCAATCGAATGATCCCTTTGTGTTACGTGTTTTACGAAAAACTAACATAGCCCAAGCTTTTTATTATCGTACGAGACCATAGTTCGCAGCTCACAAATTTTTTATTTTAATATCACAAAATAGAATTTTTTTAAATATCACAAAAGAAAAAGATAAACAATTTACATACACGACGAGAGGTTCGAAAAATTCGCGTTTGACGTTTGCAACTATGAGAGAAAAGAGAAAATGAATTTCTTAAGAAGGCAGATGAAAATTTACAATTTATTAAATCAACATTTATTCTTTTTTTTTCTTTCTTTCTTTTTTCTTTAGGGGGAAAGATTATTCTTGTGTACGGAAATAATAATCGTTGAAAAATCGAGCGAGAAGAGTACAATTTTGTTCATTATTTTTCTCCCGTTAAAAGAGGGGAACAATATTTTCATATTTTTTTCTTTTTCCTTGTGCTAATGTTAAAAAACAATGTACCTACGGTAATTCATTTTTCATTTTCTACGAATAATACAAAGGGATGGAAGAAGGATCGGGCTTCTTTTTCTTTTTCTTTTTTTTGTTTGTTTTCCTTTTATCAAACGAAACTGTCTAGATAATGACAGAATGAAGAGGTGAAGTTCTTATTAAGAAGACGAAAAATATCGTTGTAACTGACGTTTCCTGATTGTTCAATCAAATTTAATCGATAGAAAAAAAAGAAATTTTAAATCTATCTTTCACCATCTCTCTCACTCTCACGTTCGAAGAATAAATTTATAAGAATATTTTAACGAGAATGAAAGAAAGAAAAGAAGATGAGAAAGAAGATATAAAACGATTGGACTCTCGTTAAAATATTAACGCGAATAAAACAACAGGTAAGGTTTGGCACGTTCTGATAAATTTGTTCAATCGTTCGTACCCCCCGCCCCCGGCCCCACCCCTGTCCCTCGTTAATTATTTAAGCTATCATCACCCTTCGATGATTTTTATTACATTTTTTTTTCCCCTTGTAATACGTATTGGAATTTTCGTGACTGGTCGAAGAACATTTTTTGAACCCGGATTATATGGCTGATAATAATTCTTCTAATCCCTCTCCCTCTCTCCTCCTCCCCCCCCCCCCTAGGACCTCCCACCATCGTAAATTGATATCAATGTGAGGAAAAAAAAAAGGGAATTTTATTTCTTTAGAATTTTTCTTCGGTATTTTTCTTACACTTGTTCATCTAACGAGATTAATTATTTGCCAAGGTTTTTTTTTTTTTTTTTCTCATGAAGAATCATTCGATTTATCGTACGTGAATAGTATGACGAGTTTATCGAATATAAAACGCGATTTTATTTTTTTCAACGAAGTTTCGAAACTTTTGAAGAGAAAAAAGAGAAGAAAAAAGAAAAAAAAAGTAAAGAAAAGAAAATTGGCCGATAAATTTTCGATCCATTCCCGTATTACATTTAATAATTTGAAAGATTTATAATGATTTTTATTTATAGAAGATCACCCTGGTTTTTTTATTTCTTTTCTTGTTTTTTTTTTTTTTTCTCTTGATACGAGAATCGATTTTATTTTTTCTCACTCTCTCTCTTTCTTCCTTTTTTTCTTTTTATCAATGTTAAAGTTAGTTAGAGTAATAATTTTACAAAGAATAAGTGTTAGTCTGAGAAAGTTCAGTTCTTCGAATAATTATCAGCTTACAAACTAGAAAGCTTTTCAAAGTATCCACGAACACGCGCATTCTGCATGAGGCATTAAGTGGATTTTCAAATTCGAAGCGAACCATACGCTCTCTCTCTCTCTCTCTCTCACTCTCTCTCTCTTTCTATCTCTCTTTTGGAAAACCCTACTAGAATTTATAACTCGATGAACTCACATTTTCTGTCACATTTTATATCCAGCAGCAGGGCATCATCCTCCTCGTTATTTTCCTCCTCATTATCATCAACCTATCACCACTTTCTTCTTTCTATGTTTTAACGCAGATATCCTATTTCCTCATTGTTTTAACATGCAAATTATTCAAATTAATCAATCCTCATCTCTCTCTCTCTCTCTCTCTCTCTCTCTCTCTCTTTTTCTCATTTTAAATAAAACATTTTTAATACTAATAACGATAGTGACGCGCGATATAATTCGACGAAATAAAAAATAAAAAGAAAGAGAAAGAGATAGGGAACTTTGTGTTTCAAAAATGTACAAAAATGATTACTACATTTTTCATAGGTGGATGGAAAAAAAAAAAGAAAAAAAGAAAAGAAAGATAAAATATAGGGGGAAAAAAGAGAGGGTGTGGGCGGGGGTGGGGCCTGGGGGCGTGGGCGAGTGGTTCGATATTAATCATAGTGATATTATGATGAAATTTAACGTTTTAATACCGATTGTAACGAAGTAAAATCAACGTTCGAGCTTTTAATAAGGATTCAAGAGAACAGCAGAACGCTTCTGTAATTGACTTTCTGTCGATATCTCACAGTTATACAACGCGGGACGAAATTTTATCGAAAAAGGAATATATTATCGGCGACTGAAGTAATATATTTCTATAGAAGAAACGTTACCATCTACAGTATCTGCCTGGCATGCGAAATATACAAGCCATATTTCAATATTCCATGAGAAACTTTTACGATTTATATGTAAGAAAATTTTCTTTCTGCAAGGAAATTTTTCGCGATAAAAAAAACATATATATATATAGAAATGAAAGAAGATAAGTAAGAAATTGTTTATTTCGGACAAATTCCTGACCAAGTTAAAAAGGTGAGAAAATATTTTAACGACCCTACCAACGAAGTTTCCCAGCTTTCATGTTAGCATATTTAAAGGTACACGGGTATGCTTTGAAAAGTTTTCAGGAAAAACTTTTTAACTTGTAACGGGGTGCATTTTATTCTTATTATTTTTTTTTCTTTTTTTTTTAAATTTTTATTATTTGATATTTAATGTTTCTACGAGATTAAAGTAATCCAGCATCAAAGGCATACATCAAATAACTTCGTCTAAAGTTATTCGAGCAATAGAAAAGGAAACAAAAAGAACAAAAAGGAAAAATACAAGAAAAGAATAATAGGAGAGAAGGAAGAATGAATGAGAATGATACTTTTCACAGATTTGTACTAATATTTTCTACGTAGAAAGTTAAATCGACAGAAGGTATCTCACTCACTCACTCACTCACTCTCTCTCTCTTTCTTTCTTTCTTTCTTTTCATCCGAGAAAACTTTCTGATGGTTATGACGTATGATAAAAAAATAAAAACAATGCGTGAGAACGAATGCAAATGTATTCTCTAAGTTGTTTTAAATGAATTCCGGAGAGGTTGACTGATGGGACTTTGCAGGTAACACTCAAATAGAAATTTGTTTTGCGATTTCTCCAATTGCACTCTTGAGATTTCTCTCTCGTTATTTTCACTCTCATGTTTGTTGATTTGATTCTTTCTAGAGAGAGAGAGAGCTCTCTTTCTCTTTCATGCTACAATTTTTGTTTAATTTCTTTTTCATAAATCTACGATTTAACAAAAGTCAGATGTTAATGCACAATCGTTGTGAAATAATTTTTGGAAAAAATTTCATGAAATATTTTGTTCATTAGTTTTTCCACACACACACACACACACACACATATATATATATTATTTTTATCTTGAATGTTGAAATTATTGACGAAACAAACGATCAAGTTGATTTTATCGAATTTATAGATCTACGTTTTGGCCTACTTTCAAATAGATTAACCTACTACGTAGAAATTCGTGATAGTTTAACCACGGCTTTACTTTAACTTCAGACTTTAGTAAGATGGCAAAATCCACTTACGGCGTTAGTCCTCTTAATGGTTTTACGAGACGAAGTGAAAGATGAATCAAGATACTACTTCACATACTCTTTCTTCCTCTAACTCTCTAATCTTCTATTTCTTAGTACTGTAGTATACTAACGTTCGTTGCAATACTCTAACCTAGCTAAACCATAAAGCTGTTTTCAAATATTTATCATCTTGACACGAGTAACATTTCATCGTGATAAATTCACATTCGAATTGTTAGCCGATCTCCTTTGAAAATATCCGAAACTATTTAAATGTTTTACGAAGATGAAAGTATTCCAAAAGGAATGTTTTAAATTTTAACGTAGGAAAGAAAGAAGAAACGTTGTAAGAAATTTACAAAGTATTTCGTAACACGCGATGACATTATCTTTTTTTTGTTTTATTATTTATTTATTAATAACCAAAAATATTTGAAAACGAATGTTTAAAGTTTCGATAGGAATAAATGGATAACTTTGTGTAGAGAAACTTTAATAAATTTTTTAATCATAAATTGTGTCATAGAATTTTAATGGAGAGAATAAGAACAATTGTAAAAGATCTACAAAGTATATCTTTTTTTAATTATTTATTAATAACCAAAGAGAGATTCGAAAAGAATGTTCAATGTTTCGATGAGCATAAATGGATAATTTTTTTTTTTTTTTTCTATATAAAACTTTAAATCAATTTGTAGCCATAAATTGTGAAACATCCGCGAATTTGTTTTATTTATAAAAAAAAACATGATATCATCGGAAATAAAGATGGACCTTAAAGGGAAAGCAAATCTACTCGTAAATCTATCTTCGATTCTCCTAACAAAGTCGATGACAAGAACTTTTCTGCGTTTCGTTACGGATAATAAGATTTATTACCAAGAATGCTATTTCTCTTCCTCTGTTCTGAGGAACATTACGGAAATTCGATATCAACGTCTAGCTAACATTACTTCGAGATTCGTCCTGAGATCGTATTACAGATCGTTGATGATCGTTTTAGACGTTTATTGGATCAAATCTATTACAAATTTATCTCAAATCTAAGAAATTTTCTCTTTCGAATAAGTTAACTTCAAAGGGAAAATAATGTATTACTCGCGTACTCTTTTTCTTATTAAATCAATCGATTCGAAATACATTCGTTTACGTTTTTTAAAATGATAATTTTATCAAAGTATATTATATCTAATTTTGATGATATAAAAAAAAAAAGAAAATTAATTATTCCGTGTATAAAGTAATATTTATGAAAATAAATTAGATCTTTTAATTATCGTAATAATTAATCGAATATCTATAAATAAAACAATACGTTTAAGAATTTTTACCTCGACACAGTTTCAATTTATTAATATTAAAATGAAAAATAATCGGTCTGAGTTTACTTTTAATTAATTCGAATCGTTCGAAGAACATTTCTTTACTTATTTTTCTTATCGATAATAAGAATTGGGTAAACTACGAGAAAGAACTTTCTTCTATCGTAATTTGATTACATTTACA
This sequence comes from Polistes canadensis, assembly GCF_001313835.1. NCBI lineage: Eukaryota > Metazoa > Arthropoda > Insecta > Hymenoptera > Vespidae > Polistes > Polistes canadensis. Next base: position 31,350 of record NW_014569755.1, on the reverse strand, counting down.
ACTTTAAAGATTATATAAAAGAGAAAAGTCAAAATTATCGATTTTAATTATCTACGTTAATAAACGAAAGTTTGTTTTACTCTTAATCATTTTTGTCTGTGTGTGTGTGTGTGTGTGTGTTTTGTTTTTCTTTTCATTTTATAATAAAATAAAAACCTAATCAAGCTGATCGATGATTAAAAAGGAATATGATATAAACATATTTGGATATAATTCCACAGGTGGTTGATTTAATATTTTCATTATAAAATTTGTAAATATTACAATTTATATATGAAAAGAGAAAGAGATAGAGTGAAAAAAAGAAAATAGGATAAATATATGGTGATTTATGCTCTACCAGAATATCCCAAACAAATAATATAATTCCATTTAAAAAGATGACCCTGAAAACAAATTCTTTCAATAATTATATTCCTCCCCATACGTAATGCAACTTTTTCCTTTTGTGTTTTCTAATATGATTTTAAACAAAAAAGATATTAATGTGTACTCTTTATTGTAAATTACCCCCAATCGAATGTTGCTTAAACAAATAGTTCAAATAATTATTGAATATTTCTATGCGTATAATTTTGCTATCCACTATCGAGTTATTCTCACAAATTTATCTACCTATCTCTTTAATAAATATACACATACCCCTCTCGGCATAGGACGAAGTTCACGACATCATGCATTAGCCTGAATTTCCTAAGATAATATGATTCATTACTATCCGACGCCTAACTTTCCTTCCACGTCCCTTTCCAAAACCTTTACCTATCTTTGACCAGCTTCAAGCAAATTTCTAATTATTGATACGCATTCTAAACAAATTAATTATTCTAATATTTCTTTCATTTTTAACATAAATTCATCCATTAGGTTGAATTTTCTAAGATAATAAAATTCATTACTAACCTACGCCTATAACTTTCCTTTCCAAACCCTTCGCCTATCTTTAAACAATCTCCAACAAATTTCTAATAAATTTTGTGAAATATTTATAAATATTTGTTAACGAAATATTACGCGATTTTAACACGTGTTTATTGTATTCGATGTCAAATCAAAAATGTAAATATTCATTCATTAATATATTTTGTTCTATTAAATCACGATCGATGATATTCATCTAAATGAAAAGTATGATATTTGTAATTGACATCTTGCTATACGTCGGTCAATCGAGTCTACCCTTTAATATGGGCTGAGCAATTTCGTCCGCAATTTCCATATCCATATGCAAGCTTCGTGATTGGCCCGTGGTATTCTTGAATAATCTCGTACAATCCTCTACATTGGAGAGATCGATACTCTAAACAATACAAGAATATAAATCTTTAATATATTTCGATATACGAAATTTTACATTTGAGTGAGCACATGAGCGGCGTTTCGATTCTACCATCCATCAGATTTTACTATAAAAAGAAACATTTTTTTCTTTTTATTTTTTTGATTTTCTAAGCCTCTTTATCTATGATATATTGCGATATATAAAAAAATTCTATATCGAACCGAGTATCTCTTAGAATTGTTTTATTATAAAAAAAAAAAAAAAAAAGAGAAGAATATTGGATCGTCAAATAAAATGTCTGTCGTATTTTCTTTTTTGTTCCAACGCACTGCACTCACTGTCCGATATTTTGTCTTCAAAAAAGTAGAACATTGTTTTTTAAATCGTTGACGATAACGATCAATCTGTCATTATTTAAATAAATCTTTTTTGCAAAACGTTGTTTCTGTTGATTTGAATTAATTTTAAGATAAATATGATAGAAAATATATATGCAACAATTTTAATTTATCAATGTATCCTAAATCTTTCTTAATTTCTAATACATTTCGAAAATACAACATTTTATATTTGAGTATTTTACGGTTGTTGTATTATTAGATGATTTTACTGTGTAAAAAAAGAAAAAGAAAAAAGAAAAAAAAGGTATTTTTAAGATTGTTCAGAAAATAAGAAAGAGGAGCTGAGATTTGTGCTGAAAAAGGAAAATAGAAAAATGTCCTTTGATATTCTTTTGAGGACTTTTTATTACCATGTGAGGATCGGTCTCGATCGAGTTATCCTTTCGCAGACGACACTCACGTTCCATGAGATTTCATTTACTCGTTCTTATCGATTTTCCTTATTTACTTTATTTCCTATCTCTATCTCTCTCTCTCTCTCTCTTTTTCCCTTTTTCTTTGTTCCTTTATATCTCACGCTATTTTTTTTCTTATTATTTTTATATAATTTATCAACCACTAACCAGACCTCCTCGAAATAATTCTGACATTTATCATGTCTATATTTTTTTTCGAACAGAAATTATCTTTCTCATTTTATCTTGATCTTAATCTTAATCACGTTTATTTCAATATTCCATTTTTTCACAATTGCAAGGAATAAAACTTTGACAATTGTTAACTTTGATGCATACTAAACAATATATATATATTTTGTAATAAAAATTAATATTTATTATCAAAAGATATGTCTGAATAAATGTTATTTTCAATTGTGACTTTTCTATCTTCTTTATTTTTCCTGAGATAAGAATTCATCGAAATAAAAAGGAATTATTTTTTGGTTTAATCCAGTATAATTTGTTTATTAAAACAATAAAAAAAATAACAAATAAATAAATGTGTTCTTTATATTATTTAATTGGATTTCTAGATAGTTTGATGAAGAGATATAAAAGAATAGAATTTAATCTAATTTTGATATAAGCACTAACCGTGTATAAATGAGAGTGAAATAGATCGATGCTCGTACGTTTCAATTATCAAAGATAGATCGATCTTCTTTCCTATCGTTTAACACTAAAGAACTAATATTGTTAGTTCAGCTTTGATGCCGAACTAAATCATCCATCAAGCTCGATTTTCAACACATCCCTTTTTCCTCTCGTGGAAAAGCAATTGCAAAACGATTGCCATCTCTAATTCGTAACTATAACTTTGACAATTTTCTTCGTATTCTATGTGACAAGGAATTATGGGAAGATTAATGGACGACTATAATTTAATCGTTTGATTAATCGAATTAATATAAAAGAAGAATTATAAATTTTGTCTGATAGCGAATTTAACGACTGTAACAATTATTGAAATAATTTTGCACAAGTGAAGTTTTTTTTATGATAATTGAATTGTGAATTTTGTTTTAACATTTTTCTATTCGTAAAACAAAAATTCGAAATTTTGTAATAATATAACACTAAATTTATGGAGATGTTTTGATGATTATTTTTTAATGACTTACAAACATTGTTCGAATGAAGGGTTCAGTAGAGAGAAGAAATTAATATTTACGTATATTTCATTACATAATTAAAAACCAACATATGTTTTGAAAAAATAATATTTAAGTTTTACATAAAATATATACAAGTAATGTCAAATTTTTAACGAGTCAAATTGGCTAAGTTCGTAAATCTAGTGTTAATATAGCAATTGTATTAATTGTATAATTATTCGTGTAGATATTCAATCAATTATTATAAAAATAGGTATATACTTGTAAACAAATTTATGAATTATAAATTTGAATGAAATGTGTTAAGAAGAAAAATAATGTTATTTTAATTCCTTATCACACATTTTGTTGTTGTTCCTATTTATTTTTCCTATTAAATCGTGTTAATATTTCATTTCATCTATTTACATAATGTTTTCTTTATCTAATTCACCATGTTACGAGCACGTTAAATTCGCCAATAATCATTGTAAAACGTCCTATAAATTGTAAGCTTTTACGATTACTCATAGTGTCAGAATTCTTCGCCACGATCATTCGTTTGCTATACCAACTCTGACATCAAAATTACTACGAGACTCGAATGACTGGTCGTACTACACTTGAAAACGATTTCTCTCTTTTTCTCTTTTTTTTTTTTTTTTACTTTCGCTCTCATTCTCTCACTTTTTGTTTTTTTTTACCTTTTGTTTTTTACTAAATAAAAGTTTTATGAAATTGTCCATATATATTTTATTCTCGACATTTATGTTCTTGCAACGAACAACAACAAAATATATATATATATATAAAAAAGAAATATTTCACCTGGCTTCACTCTTCTGAAAAAAATTTGTCTATAATATTTTATTATATATTTTTTGTCTCACATTCATTTTTCCTAATTATTTTATTTTAATTAATTAATTGTTTTTCACTGTGTTAACGCATAACGAAACACATAGTGAATAATTTTGAAAAAATATTTGCATCAGAGACGTGTATGCAAAGTTATATTTTTAACATCAAAATCTCGTTCAATGTTATTTCTTCAATTTTCTTAAAGCAAATGTTACTTACAATTTGTTTGACAAAAAGAAAAAAAAAAAACTAAAAATAAAATGATTGCACGAATCAACTAACTTTTTGCTTTTCTCTTTTTTTTTTTTGGATCAAAGATTCATCGTAATAACTTTAAAGTTACTAAACTTGAAAAATACACATTATATACTTTATGGTTTGATTTGAAGGGACAAGTGAGAAGGGAAATGAATTTTCTATTTTTTTCTTTTGCTTCCTCCTTTACGTTTGTAAGAAAAATATACGGGGAAGGAAATCGAATGAGTTTGAAGGCTAACAGCCTTTAGGCTCTGTTTCTATGATGTACTATGTACGCACGTATACATACACAGATACGACACATGTATACTTAAATGCTTGATATTCGAGAACAAACAAAGAGACGTCGAAAGAAATCATTTCTGGTTAGTTAAATCTTCATGATAGGAAAAGAAAAAAACTCCCCCCCCCCAAAAAAAAAAAATACTATCGTAAATTGTTATGAAAAAGTATAAAACATTTTTCGACACCTTTCTTTCTGTATTAATCTATTTTCGCAACGATTGGCACATCAATCGTTTTCGAACGTGTCAAGAAATTTAACGCTTTTTCTCATCGTAAGAAAAAAAAAAAAGAAAGAAGATGAAAAAAAAAAAAAAACAAGAAGGAAAAGAAAATAATCCGATTTTTTTTTTTTAATCAAACGCGCGCGAATATGCGCGACAAATTTTTATATGTAAAACAAAATATGATATTATGCAAGGAATAATAATGAAAGATATTAATTGTCGTATTCTCGTGTCGTAGAAAATATGTTACGATTTGATGGTTGTATATAAAGTTTACGAGTAGAGTCCATGATAAGTACTGAAATGATATTATTTCTTTGATGAAAAGTGAGCTCGTTGAAAAGATGATATAAATAACGTGTGTTGTTTCGTCGATATTTACACAAAAAATAAAAAATAAAAAAGAAAAAATTTGCGAAAACACGAGAACTCGATCGAGAGGATTAATCGATATTTATTCGAATGTGGTTGGTGGTTATTAAAGAATCGATTTGTCAGTGGATAAATGAGGAGGAATCGTTTGTTAAAGCTTGTATAGTTTGTTATGCGAATGGGGTGGTTGTTCATCCATTCGTTCCCTTTTATTTGTTACTAAATTTATCGTTTTTTCGCGAATTGTCAATTTTCAAATTAAAATTCGAAAGGAGAAGTGATTTCTCGTGTGATTTTCAATCCCTAACGTGAGCACATTACAATTCCAAATATTTCATTCGTAATCGATTAAACCGACGTGCCTGTCACGCGTTCTCGATTTTCTAAAATTTGATTTCCAAATTTTTTGTCTTTTTTTTTTTTTTTTTTCTCACGAAACGAATCGACGAATGAATTAATAATTTAACGGAGAACGTAATTAATTAAATCGATAATGAATCTTTCATTATCATTCTTTTCTTTGTTTTTTAAATTGTTCAATTGCAGAAATGAGCCTTTCGGTTTGAAGGGGTAGGGGGGGGGTGGTCGGGTCGGTAGTTAGGGGAGAGTAATGCGAAAATTTGATTTACGAGATAATTACGATGATGAAATTTTACGTTTTATTCGTACTCGTGTCAACTGTTTCACGCGAGCGGGCTCATTGTTACGAGCATAATATAATCATAGAAGCGTAATTTACCTGTGGTCTTTTCGATCATTCGCATGGAAAATTGTAAATGTCGCGATTTTCAAAGTAAAATTTGATCATTTTTTTCTTCTAATTAATAATAATCTTTCGATAATAATTAACGAGAATTATTTCATTTGATATTTTCATCGATCGAATTAAACGCATATTTCGGGTAAACGATATTATATTTTTCTGTTCGTTTAAATTATTTCAATGGATTTGATTTTATTTGATTTTATTTGATTTTATTTGATTTTTTTTCGTAACGAATATATCGTAGGGATACAATATAAAAAGATAAGAGAAAGACAACAAGACCGTTCGATCAATTTTACGAAATCCTTTCTCACCGAGATACCACCGAACGGAAATGCAATAAATCATTTATCTTGACTGTTCGACGCTTGTCAAGCATGGTAAACGTTTTTTAAATCTAACGAAATGTATATTCCATCGATCTATCAATCTTTTTATATCCAAACACAAGGACGACAACGGAGAGACAATAAAAATCTAAAGAAATGATTTGCGATACTAAAATAACCGACTAACCAAGCGACCGACTTATCAATTCTTCGCGATAACTCCTTACGTATTTCCTCATCGTTATTTCCAGACCAACACTACCTACACCAACACTACTACTACCACCACCACCACCACTACCAACCACCACCTGAATTTACAACTTACAGGATATTCAGCATAAATTTATCTGACGTTTTGCGAAGGTCTAATCTCGTTTGTGCATATCGCAAATCGCACGCGAACCTACACAATCTTTCGCCATGAAATAATGATAATTCGTCTTCCTTCCCCTCTCCGCTCCTCCCTCACACTCTCTCTCATTTTCTCTCTATCCTAAAAAAAAAAAAAAAATCAAGGAAACGGAAAACTCACGGATTGTTTATTACACGATCATTTCTTCTCGGTATATATTTTTAATTAAATCTTATAATATTTTTCCATTCAAAAAAAAAACGAAATAAACTTCAACTAAACTTCCTTTAATCTTACAAATTTTCATTATTATCCTTCGCGTATCGAATTAAAAAAAAAAAGAAAGAAACTATACTATAATTCGATAAAACTAATCTTCCACGTAAGACGAATAAAAAAAAAAAATAAAATACACAATTGATAATATGAAAATGATTGATTGAATTTTTAACCAAAAAAAAAGTGTCAAACAAACACAACTCACCCGACAAAAATATTTCCCTTGTTCTCACTTTTTTCCAAACGTTTTCATCGTCACCACTGGTTTATTATCTACGATTATTGTCTTAATAGAAAAAGTAATCATAAAAAGAAAGAAAGATAGAAAGAAAGAAACGAAACGAAACGAAACGAAACGAAAAAAAAAAACAGAGTAGGGAAGAGGAAAGGGTGCTGGTGGTGTTGGTGGTGGTGGTGTGTGGAGGGGGAGGTTCGAGATAGGAAAAAGTGACAAAAAAATAAAATGAAAGATTAATGGAAAGAGAAATTGTGAGATAGGATGATTAAAAATGTTTATAAAAAAGAGACGAGAAGGACGACGATTATGGAATAGAAAAATAGATGAATAAAACTCGGAGTTAGACGATCGTAACTGTACGCGCGTCTCGACGCTACTGGCCAAAGAACAGTAACTCGCGTTCTCTCTCTCTCTCTCTCTCTCACAAACACATACAAACACACATACACACACATACAACTCGCAAAACTTGCGTCGCGACGCTCGAAAACGTTAGAGCGCGTACTCGAGACGCCTAGCATCAACGAACGACTACTACACATCTACTACTACCATCCAGCCGGTTCTGATCTCCACGCTTCCAATAGTTTTCCTTACCGCGCACGTGTAACCAACCAACCAACCAACCAACCAACCAACCAACCAACCAACCAACCAACCAACCCACCAAGCAGCATCAATTTATCCATATTTTATTCTTACTTCCTTGCTAATCCGACTTATAACCTTCGATCATTCATTTACACACTTCTATCTACGTTTTATATACTATTTTATAAGCAATTCTTCCATACAAAACTATTACGTGTTATTCGTATTTTTTGTTCCAAATTTTTTGGCTTCTTCTCGTGTGTATGTGTGAATTATTCCAACCAACCAACCAACCAACTAAGCAAGCAACACCAATTTATCCATATTTTATTCTTAYTTCCTTGCTAATCCGACTTRTAACCTTCGATCATTCATTTACACACTTCTATCTACGTTTTATATATACTATTTTATAAGCAATTCTTCTTTCATACAAAACTATTACGTGTTATTTCTATTTTTTCTCCATTTTTTTATTCTTCTTCTCGTGTATATGTGTGAATTATTGTTTTTTTACTAAAGAGGAAGTATTTTTTATAACTAGTTTCTCTCGTTTGTCCGATTAGAATTGATGGGTTGTTTTAATAAGAAATGTGTTCATGTAATAATGTATGAATTAATGAAAAATTGGTTGGATTATTAATTAAATGAAATGGGTATTAGATGATTCGAATTTAGTTTCGTTTTCCTTTTCGGTTTTTTTTTCTTTTTTTTTTTCTAATTAAATACGTGTAATTGGAATTAGTATTCGAGAGAGAAAAAAATGATAATCAGAGAGTAGAGATTTTCGGAGATAAATTTGATACGAGATTTCAAACATGTTTTTATCTTATAACAACGTTAGCTGTCTAATTTCGAAGGGTGACACAACTGTGCTCTCACGGCTGGAAGGTTTATTTATATATTCTCATCCTTCTTCTTATTCTTTACGTCAGTCTTTAACCTTTTTTTTTTTTTTTTCTTTTTCTTTTTTTTTTTTATTTATTTATTTCATAGCTACCAAATTTAACGACAACGACTTTTTCAGCACATTTCAAATTTTTCGAAGAATACGAATATGTATAATATATATATATGTGTGAGAAACTAAAGATTTTTTATATTTACAAAAATTATTTATTATATTTCATTTGGGATTGCAACAATTAATCATTTGCGTAATAATCGTTAATAATTTTTATCAATCAAATGTCATTTCTCTTTTTCCTTTTTTTTTTATTTCTTCCTTTGTTCTGCGACAAACGAAAAAAAAATAAAAAATCTTGTTTATTTGGAATATGATTTTGCCAAGATATTTTCATAAAAAAGTTTTTTTACTCAACAATTTTTCGCGATATTTTCCAGATCGAGATTCGTTTTAATTCGTATAGTCGGGATACTATTTCTCCGACCAGTCTCTCACATTTTGCGATAGAATTCAATCTCGAATTGTCGATCGAACGTGCTGCATGCTTTTCTTTTTCTTTTTTTTTTCTTTTTTTTTCTTTCTCATTTACCCTTCGTTGCGAAACATTCGATGCGTTTGTTAACAATTCTTCATCTCATCTGTCTCTCTCTCTCTCTCTCTTTATCCTTTTTTTTTCCCTCCATGATTGCAATCGTGATTATGAATACAAATAAAATAATAAATATGCGACAGAACGATAATGTTCATCGCTAATTTTATTTTTTCCGCTCAATTTTTTTTCCTCTGCGCTCCAACAAAATAAATATATTGCGAGTGTCTAATTCTGAATTATGGTTTATTTTGTGTTTAACGAAAATTTTGAATATAGATGTATATATATATAAATTTGACAAGTTTTTTTCTAAGAAAAAATAAGAATTTGTTCTTAGAAAATCTTTGTAGTAGTTATAATCAAAGTGAGAAACATAATATTACATACGAAACTTTCGTTGGTTGTACCATGTAGCGAAACGTATATTGTGTTTAATGATCCATTATCTAATAGAAACAATAGATTCGACGTTGTCAGTGCATCGCGTTTACTGTCCATCAACAGAAATTCAGTTCCGTTTAGTTTGTCGTTATCTAAACGCGTTCGATATAGTAATACTACGTATATTATAATAAATGCTTGTATGTATAAATGATTGTTATACAAATGATTGCTATAAAAATAATTCTAACGGTATAAATAATTATTTAATTTTTTATTATCCGATTTCTTTCGATGATTACAAACAAATTAAAAAAAAAAAAATATATATATATATAAGAAGTTATTTAAAATTTTACTTTTCTTTTTCAAATTTATATCAATAGACAAATTGAATAATCCTAAAATATGTTTTCGCGTATAAAAATTTGAAAATGTTATATTACAAGGAAATATTGATTGTTTCCAATTGACAATGCCGGTACAAATATTTCTATAACTCATTGTATGTGCGCGTCATATATTGGAGAATAAAATTAGATTAAAAAAAAGAATATTAATTTATCGGTACGCGTGACTTTAAAGTTACGCGAGACTCCCATAGAATTAAAAGATTGAATTTTAGTGAATAAATACATTGTGTAACGAAAGATGATTTGTTAGCATATGAATTGAATAATAAATGTTGAAACTATGAAAAGTAATGATGGGAAGGAAACCGTAAAATGTTTCATTGTTCAAATGATTTGATAGTTCGCGAACGCCTCGCGTTATGTGGTTTCTACGAATAGCCAGCCCAATTGTAGATATTTTGTTGAAATGACAGTAATCAATGTTAAATTTAACGATACTGGGATACACCCATTGATAAATATATTATCTGCAAGTGTTACGAACAATATGAAAAGAGATATATCAAAAGTGCTTTATTCCTATATACGATTGTAGGAACAAACGTGTTGCCAATAATATTCTCAATGATAAATGAAATGATTTCATAGTTCAGGATAATTTTTTATTATTTTTCTCGAGTTTAATCAATGATGAATCTATTAATAAGTATTAATAAAAAATCTAAAGAGCGAAGAAGAAAAAAGAAACGTAGAAAGAGAATATATACACACACACATATATATATATACATGCACACAAATATATTATCTCTTTTTCGACATTATTATCTTTTATCCGTAAAAGATAATAGTCTATAAGAGTAAGAAAAAGATGGAAAGAAGGATCTTAGTAACGATCTTACGAAACGATTCTTCTTCGTGCGATCGAATGTGCTTTACAGACACTGATGACTCTATTTCGTAGATACGTCGTCGATTGGCGATATCCTCTTTTATCGTGCACCGATAAACTGTGAAATAGGGCTGACTTCTACGACTCGGTAAGAGGAATGAAAAGCTTAAAACAGTTTCTGCTTCTACCTACTTCTTCTTCTTCTTCGTCTTCTTTCTCTTTATCTTAGAAGCTAGTAAAGAATATATATAATATATATATATATATATATATTATATATGTATTATATATGTAATCTTCCTACCTATATATATATATATCGACTTTTGCTATCGCTATAACCAAGGCCATTCGAGCGTTTTCCGATAGTAGCCAAAGAATCAAACTAGTTTAATACACCTTCCTGTGAGTAGAGTGCTATCGATCTATCTACGAGGTTAACCAAAGAATGAATGTGAATACAAAAAAATATTTGATACACACATGTATATATATATATTAATTTACAACAAAAATTTCACATCTAACAATATCGAGATTGATCTTTTTATTCCATCATACTATGTGTACTTTTGTTGAAACTTTATATCTGGTTTTAGGTGTAATAACATTCTAATCGAAATATGGGGAATCATGTGAAAAGTAATATCAACGGATCTTTTTCTTTTTATCTTATATTCCTCCCTCTCTTTCTCTTTCCCTTTCTTTTTCTTTCTCTTACAAACTTTATTAACCTAACGACGGTTCGAAGTTTCAATTTGGAAATGGGTCGACGTTGGTGCCGATTGGAATATTTTCAATTACTTGTGCATACAATCCTCGCCGCATCGGCAATTCTCCGAGTGGTGTGACTACCCGTGCAAATTCCACTCTGACCGGTTCGTTGTAATATACATGTACAAACGACATTGAGAAACCTAATGTAATGTTACGATACATGCGTATACATGTGTGTATATATATCTAGGAAGTCCGAGAATGTTCTGCCGAAGCCGAAGCCGTAATAATGAAGTTATATCAACATCGTGAACTTTACTTAGACCATTGTGATATTATAATTTGTTACAAAATGAAATACACATTTACCTTTAAAAATATTAAAATTCATTTTAATTCTTATATTTTTTAATTACGAAGATCCTATCTTCTACGCTAATTAAACTGATTTATTTAAAATAATAAAAGTGCGCCTGAAGAGAGGCAACACTTTGTACTCGGTCGATAAAATCATTCGCTACATAATAAAACGTAGACAAAAATTAGATATTAATAGATGGCGTTTGTAAGCAGTAATACTAACGAGTATAAAGTGATGCCTATCTACAGGTGTATACAATTTTTATTTAAATAAATAATTATTAATATAAATAATATGTCTCGCGAAAGGAGTAAACGAATATATAAATTTCTTTATAATCATTATTTTTTTTTATTACAGTGGTCAGGAAGTGTTGATTTTTTTACCGCACATTGGGAATCATTGGCGATATTCCAAAATAACTGGACTGCAGCATTTGCAAATGTACGGGTCTTGTATTAACGATATCGAATACATGTATAAATGCATATATATATGTGCAACATTCATGGAAGACTTTTTTCGAGTTTCTTCTTAACTCACTAAACTTTGTTTACAGTCGGCGTCTCCTATCTGTAATTTATGCTCACCGTAGTTTCATTTTAAAACCGTACCAAGATAGTTTCCAACCGTTCGAGATACGAATACGTGACTATTAGACGCGTATTAAAGCAATGTAATTAATTCTGAATTAATTAATAAATAAACGATAACGCGCGCGATCTGACTTAATTTTAATATTGTATATTAAAAATACGTGGATTTGACGACGACCTCTTAGTTCGTTAAAAATTCATCAACGTTTTTAAGCGCAACGATATTTCGTACTAACGTTTTTACGAAACAAATAAAATAAAATAAAATATTTATATGAATTAATGTGCATGGCAGTAATTTAAAACGATATTTTAAACTATCATGTAAATGTTTACGTATGCACTTATACACGTTATATACGATAGAGATCGAATAAATGTAATCTGTTCGAATTTGCAACTAACATTCATGATTTCGATCAAAAATCCTACGAGCACACATATTAGTCAGTAAGTTAACATTTTTAATAGCTTTCATATCCATTACCATGTAATATAAAATATCGTTCAGTTGCACCACAAAGTCGAGGATGAATTAATAAATTTTATTTCTTTTTTTTATTTTCGTTTGGACACCTACGTTTTTAAAGGAGAACGGTTATTTCAATTTAAACGATATTTCTCGTCCGTGCTTCTATGCCCCGATAAATCATACCTTATATGAAGTTATTTTTAATGAGAAGGAACAAACATAATTTACACTTTTTTATTTTTTTTATTTTTCTTTTTCTTTTTCTTTTTTGAGATACACCTTTCTATCTTCGTTGCACTTTTTTTTTCTTACCTTGAAAAAAAAAAAACAAGCGTTAAGAGTTCAAGCAATATACGTTCTTCTTTCTCGAGGGAATATGTACGATGCTGGAAAATGTTTCATGGTAATGGTATAACATAGGTCTTGAGTTTACTTTGATATTCTTCCACAGGAATAAATGTCGTTTTTAGAAACATACCTAAGAGCATAATGTAAATGTGTTACAAAGGTTTGTTATTGTCCTCAAAATACACAAATTTTTTATAATAAATCATAAATATCTTTCAATAAGAAAAATTTAATTACCGAGATCTATGATGTCGATACCTATTGTAACCATAAAGATTAATGTTATAATCAATATGATATAAAATGTGATCGAGCCTGGAATAAACAAAACACGAAAAGAAATATATTAAAATTATTATAAAATATATATATTAAATTAATTATATATTCATTTATATAAAATATATTCAAATATTTGTCGTATTTTCTTTCAGTTTTCTTTCTTTCTTTTTTTTTTTTTTGTAGATGACATTAATGCATATGGAAGACTTGAAATTAATTACCCGTGCATCATTTTGACAAGTGAATAATGCGGTATGCTAAATGAAAGGTTTTAAGTTAGAAAACAATGATGCTAAAGCTTCCTGACCCGTTTAATCACCCGTAAGCTGTTATATATTAATATGTATTTATTTAAATAAATAAATAAATAAATACATATTAATATAAATTTTAATAAATACATATATATGTTTGCTTAAATTATTTTGGGAAAAAAAAAGGTAAATAAAAAATATAAATTTGAAATAAAAGATAAAAATAATTCTCGAGATGTTATTCGCTTCGCGCGCGTGTAATATAAAATATATTACTTTTCTATCTTCTCACTATCGCGATTACTTTCTCTTATAATAGCATTCAGATTTTTATGAAAAATTTCAACGAGTTTGAAAATGTAAAGTATCCTCTACAAGTAGGTGTGAAAAGATATCAACTATCTTTATTCGATGGATTTATAGACTGGTAAAAGCAGAGAATAAAAATGACATGATATTCTCGAGAGGATCACATCGGTATTCGCCCCCATAACTATTTTCATGACCCCCATAAAATAATCTCCATACCATGGCATATTAATATTGAGAAACCACGTATGCGATGAGTTATGCATGATTTACCTCTGCAATTTCTTCAGTTTAGTACTTGGGGATAAAGAATTGAAATATATCGCAGAATTAAAAAAGAGTATACCTAAAAATTAATATATTATATTGAATTAATTAAAGTTTCATATTTCCCCTTTTTCCTTTATTTTTTTTTTTACCACGTTTTATTAAATAAAATTAAAATATAATAAGAGACAGAAAAAAAATGAACAATTACCAAAACCAATGGGAATATTCAAAGTAATATCGATTACTCAAGTAGCGAACATAAATGACCGCATACACGCAAAAATCCTACGTATAATAACAATATAAATTTATTATAATTTTACACGTATATGTATATGTAAACGTATAATATATAATAGTATTTTTTTTTTTTTTTTTAATAAACATATAATGTACAATATAAATTTAATCAATTTTTTGTTTTGTGCATAAAATTTTAGAAATAATGTATCACTAAGGATACTGGAATTTTATTTTGTGTATATTCTTCTGTGGAAATGGGCAATGTTTTAGTTTTAGTTTTGTTTTTATTTTTAATTTGGTATATTATTCTTCTTATCGTTCGTTTCCTTTTGATTGCCGGTGTAATAGATCGAATCTAAAAATGATTTGACAAAATCACCGACCACAGTTCTATCTGGTATGCCTTGACTCATTCCATACATTGCCAACTTAAAAAAATATAACATATTTATTATTAATATTTGTATTATATATCTATTGATAATATGACATTTAAGACTCACTTTTCCTTCAACTGGAAGATCTGGGATTTTTAATATGCTTTCTAATTCAGTTTCAACGTCGTTTAAAAATTGATCTGCAACACCTGGCTCAGTATGAACATGTGTAACACAAAGATGAATACCGCTAGGGAATTGAAGCGGATTTAGATTCCATCCCTTTGCACTAAGTGCTTGCGACAATCTGTAGATATGAAAGTCCTTGGAACCTAATGCAATTACCGAAGTAACAGGTGAACCAAAAATAAAAATTCCATCCATTTGTCTTAATCTGTAGAGAATAAATATACATCATGGTATGAAAAAAGAATGAAAGAAACAATTCCATGTTGAAACATGCATGGTATCCAAATTCGTACTTATTTTCAATGTATTTGGAAGTATCGATAATTTTTTTTGTTGCCTCCAAATATCCATCATAACCGAAATACATTAAAGTAGCCCAACATGATGCTATAATTCCACCAGATCTAGAACCATTTATAGTGGGCGAACCATAAATGCCACCAGGCCAATCTGTTGTTATAGTATATTGATGATGTCTATATTTCTTTTCTCTGTAAAGTATGACCGAAGATCCTTTTGGTGCAAATCCATACTGTGAAAGAAAATTTACAAATAATATGAAATTCATTAAAATTTTCTATTAATGAACATTATTAAAATACCTTATGTGTATCAGCAGATATGCTAGTTACGCCAGGTAATTTAAAGTCAAATGGTGGTAAATCGTATCCTGCTTGCGACATAAAACAAATAAGAAATCCACCTAAACAAGCATCTACGTGAACTGGTATATTATATTTTATGCCAAGCGCAGAAATAGCTTCTACATTGTCCATTGTTCCATATGGAAAATTAGGTACTGAAGATACCAGCTAAAAAATAGATGTATAATATATTTTCCTATTTTAATTTACACAAAAGATATCATTTTAAAAAGAATACTATCTTATTACCATTATTGTGTTTTTATTAATAGCCCTTTCCATAGCTTTAACAGAAACTGTACAACTATGAGGATTGACAGGTACTGTGCATACTTTTATATTTAAGTATTGTGCAGCTTTATCAAATGCACTATGCGCAGTAACTGGAACTATCATTACTGGTTTTTTAATACCTTTCACTTCTCTGGCATAATCTCGATAAGCTTTACACGCTAATATTATTGATTCTGTACCACCTGTGGTCATCTAAAATAATTTATTTCAAAATCAGAATGATTTCTATTTGTTTCAATGAAAAATGAAATATAAATTAAGACTTTACAGTTCCACATGAATTCTCATCGCCATTAAACAAACGACAAGATATTCTAATAACTTCTGCTTCCATTTTACACACACCAGGAAAAACATCGGGATGTAAGGGATTAGTATATGATGCATAACCATAAACTTCAGCCATTAAGCGTATGAGATTTTCATCATTTTTATAAACCGTACCTGATACTTTCCCATTTTTCCAATCGTAATCACCTTAAATGTGTAAGCTACATTAATATTTATCTCAATGATAAATGTTTTAATATATAATTAAGTTTTTATATTAATAATCTTACCCATTTGTACATATTTTTTTACTTGTTCTATTAATTCGTCATATTTTAGACCATTCTTAGGTAGTTCAATAATAAATGGAGTATTCATAAATTTGCGCAACGCATCTTTCTCAAAATTGTCATTAATACTTAACAATTCTTTCTCAATCTTTTCTCTAATGGAAGGTATATAACGAGCTAATCTAAACAATTGCTTCTTCCCTCGAACAACAATAGCTGTAAATATATAAAATATAATATTAAGATTCTCTTTTTTGTTTTCATACATAGAATATATACTGACATTGTAAAGTCATAAAAGCGTTAGACATTTTGTATAATAATTATTTAATACAATCCTAACAGTAAGTACAATGCCAAATGATAAAAATCTGATAGTACTTACATTCATCTTGACAGAAAATAAAATTCCATATCCAAACAGTTCCAAGTACAGTGGTTGTAGTTACACTAACTATTTGCCATGGTTCTTTATTTTGAAAGAAATAGTTAACAATTCCTTTCAAATTATCCATACAATGAATACCCATATTATATATCTAATAAATACAAAGTTATAATTTAGTTATTATAAATCTTATTTCTTATATAGAAATATGTCATTTATCAATGTATATATTAGTACCTTGATTTTTAAAAAATCCTTCAAAAATAATATTATTACTGTTGTGGAAAAAGAACTTGCCTAATACTTTCTAGTTGGAATGATAAAATAACGTGACTTTCGAAAATGACGTTACCGTCTTATCTCTTTAAAAACTTGTAGAGCAATTCAGAAATGTATGCTTTTTGAAGTCTAATCTATTTTGTACTTTGGAATCAGTCAATGCCAAAATCTGTTTATAGGCATTATAGTTACTCATACATTCCTTATAAATATAACAAAGAAATCATTAGAAAACAAAATAATACTTTTGTAATAAATAATATTATTATAATCAGAAAACTTCTAAAGTCACTACTATGTTAATAATAAATTAATTTAAACTACGAAAAAACATTAACAATATTATCACATGTTTTACAATAAACAATAAAACAAAATAGTGCAGGAATAGTAAATGTTAATTAATGACAATCTAATTATTGAGCCTAATTAATCGTAGGAACGCAGGCAAGGAACCTTAACAGCAGAAAAAAATGAATAAGTGCTCTTATCTGCACATTAATTGCACATTTCAAATCTTTAATTGCACACTTTATCAATTAATAACTAAAAAAACAAAAATGTAAAGCAATAAAGATTTCTTTTGTTTTTTCTTTTCAATCACTTGCTGACTTTTTGTTTGTCCGTTTTTCTCCGGTCTTTCTAACTACAATATGATATCGGTTTTATTTTTTTTAATCTAGTAAGTCTTTTTCTCTGTACTTGTTCCAAGACAATCGTTCTTAACGAGTAAACACCTTTAATTAATAATTAAAACAAAATATTTATATTAGATTTTTAATTGTTGTTTGTTATTAAATGTATATAGAATTTAATTACACATTCACTTTGTCTAGACTACTTGCTATTAAAAGTTACTAGGAAATAAGAAAGTTTAAAATATATTGAAATTCTAGTAACATGGCTAAGCCGATATCGGTAATAGTAGTACTCTACTTACCATCAGAATTACCGACAGTAGAAAAATTTTCACCGCAGAAAAAAAAGAATAAATGCTCTTAATTGCTCAATAATTGCTCATTTAAAATCCATAATTGCTCGCCTAATTATCTAATAATTTTTTACTGTCGGTAATTCTGTTGGTAAGTTACCATCAGATCTCGGTCGGTAAGTCGTATTACCGACAATAGAAAAATTTTCACCACAGAAAAAAAAGAATAAATGCTCTTAATTGCTCAATAATTGCTCATTTAAAATCCATAATTGCTCGCCTAATTATCTAATAATTTTTACTGTCGGTAATTCTGATGGTAAGTAGAGCACTACTATTATCAATATCGGCTTAGCCAGGTTACTAGAATTTCAATATTTCTGAAACTTTCTTATTTCCTAGTAACTTATTATTAATTAGATTAAAGTAAATCAAAATAATTATGTTAATAAGATAAATTTACACCTTTCACAATTCTATCTACCTTCGTGTGAATGGCCTCATAAAGCACCTGTAAAGAAAAATTTAGGGTGATTTTTAAAAAATTAGATTATTATATTCTGAAGTACTACTATTAATATTACCACTATTAGTATTATTAATAAGAATAATAATAAAAAAAAATAATACTATAATAAACTATTGTATGTAGTCCGAATAGTAGTTTATGTAATTAAATAGCAAATTCAAATTACTTGTGTAAAAACAGTTAATTAATTTAAAAACCCATGAAAAATTTGCATCCTTAAGATCGTCATACTCAAAAAAGATCTAAGCGAAAAACAAATATTCAACCAAGAGCCCTTTCTAAGATTCCTCATTCTTAGGTCCCACTACTAACAGTCTCATTGAAAAAACAATACAATTATTATCGATATAACCAAGGAAAGTGTAAGTACAAAATGACCAAACAAAAATGAAGGAGTGAATCAAAATAAAATTTTAGTAATAACGATAATTACGTTAAAAACTAAACCGTTTAAGTATATCTTCAATATATACACATGTATCTATATATACGGAGAGAGATTTCGAGTTACATTAATTTAAATTTAATATTATTAAACATTATAAAGTAATTAGTTTCTGTATATTAAATGGATAAAAGGAACGAAAAAGATAAAGGAATAAGGATATTATATTAATTAGGGATTTTAAAGAAACTAATTACAATTATAATGTTTATGGTAAGCGGTCTTTGGCTGGATTTTACTTGCAATGGAATGTATATCATATAAAATATGATAAACATTATATTGAAAGTAAAATACCATTGCCCAGGTCTAACCACGAGGAGGTAACCGCTTCTGAAGACCCGAGATGTGCATCCTGAAGATGTCCCCATCCGAATGAAATTGAAACCAAAGAAAATGATCACCCTGAAAACGTTTTTTAATGAGCCCCACTCTTAGGCCCCACCCTAAGAGTTTAATTCGAAAAATCCTTACAATTAATTACTATCGAGAATGAAGAGGAAAGTTTGAAAACTGAATAAGAAAATGAAAACGAGGAGTGCATCTGAAWWAAATTCAAGTTACATCAATGATTTTATTGAAAACTAATACACTTTAGTATAATTTCAATATATGCGCATATGGAAATTACAAGTTAGGAATATTTTATATTTAATAATTTGCAATCTACCTAAAATATAGTATAATAAAAATAAATGTACATAATTTATGGTGCATATCTGTAAAAAAAAAGAAAAGAAAGTGCTTAAAAAAGTAACTATCCTAAATATGTGATGCTATCTAAAAAACCATAAACGGATTAAAAATATTCACACACATTTAGTTATAGAAATAATTATTTTCTGCTACCATTTACCAAAACTCAGTCCTTTTTTGGTTCGTTTCTGCCTTCTCTTGGACTGATCTATGGTACCTATAAAAATTTCGACTAATCCATGGTATTTGTAAAAAGATCCATGGTACCTGTAAAAATTTGGACTGATCCATGGTACTTGTAAAAACATGAAAGTGCATTAACAATGATTTTTCTCACGAGTGCGATGCAATATTAAAGTAATAAAAATATTAAAATACTACCATTTACCATAACTCTGTTCACTTCCGGTCCCCCTTTCACCTCTTCTTGAAAAGAATTTTGCATCGTCTCCCATAATTAATCCTGCCAACAAAAAATAAAAAATAGGATCGTTTGGTGAGGGGGAAGGGAGTGGAAATTTTAGGTAAGGACATGATATCTCCCAATCAATGGAAATAGGAATGGCTCGCGTGGGCAGGGTTGCATCCCTGAAGTAGACCTTTCTTCGCAAAGAAAGAATCTACTCGCTACCCATTGAAACAAATACTGGAAACGAACCTGAAAAAGAAAAAAGAAATATTAGTTTAGATTTGCAAAGATCCAATGAATGTGCATCGAAAGCATGTTCCTTTTTTTTAGATGAAAATCCAATACTTACAAATGCATGGAAATTAATCATATTCTGAAACAATATAAAATGAAAATTAATTGAATATATAATATAGTAATTGATTAAATCCTTCTATACCACTAAAAAAAAATCAAAGAGACATTAAAAAACATTATAAGATAATTAGTTTCTACGAATGAAATGAATAATGAAAAGTGGGGAAACTGTGTGTAATAGGAAATTAGAAAATGATATGATATTGTAATGGGAATTCGATATGGTATTGTACTCTATCATGATTTTCAAGTATTTTTTGTCTTTTAAATGAAATATCATTTAAGATCATACTTTGTTAATACTCGATTTATTTTTAGGAAAAATTATGTTCGATGTATGGTGGGTGGTATGGCAAGTCCCACGATGGTAACCTGAAACATTCAGCAAACTATGTTAGTTACTTCCATTCTTAAAAAACCACTATAAATTATTGACGAGCAAAGAAATATCAAGCAATATCAAATGACCAACGAGCTATTCTCAAAAGATTCAACCATGCTGTTGAATTTGAAAATAACTCATT
>NW_014569755.1:6110-7241 GCF_001313835.1 Polistes canadensis | reverse complement strand
AATTCCTCGATGCACTTTTCCTTGCACTCCCGTGACTCTAATAACGCGGTAAACGAATATAAGAAACTATAAATGAGTTTCTTATCGCGAAACCGAAATTTTTCTTATACGGCGTACAACACTGACTCTACATACGCGTATGATTTGAATTTAATTTACGCCCGGTCACTGACTCTACTTCCCGATAAAAAAATGTTACTTTAATTACTCGTACAAACACTGACTCTACAACTACTTCAAAGACTACATTGCACGCAGTCAATGCAAAGAAAAATTTCACTCCCGACACGCGGTCACTTCACTGATGCACTTCACTGATGCACTTCACTGACTCTACTTCGCGAACAGTCTGTACGACTGTTTTAAAATAAAAATATAACTTTATACGAACAAACTCTAATGCAATTAACTGCATTGCTCGCAGTTAATTGAATATATAAACTTCAAAAATAACGCGAACGTGAAACGCGACCGAATTTAAATTAACGAACGAACGTGCTTCTAATCCGTGATTTGAATTATATTAAAACGAACAAACACTCCCGTTACATTGCTTCGCGCACGATTGCAATGATTTTCTGAAACAGAAAATAACAAAGAACGATTAGTATCATCTTCGAAATAAAAAGACCATTGCAAATTTATCATAGAAAATGTTTGATAGAAAATTCTACTTACATGTAGTCTCCACCGATGAATGCCCGATGGGTCTCCTACCCTTAAGATGACGATGCTGCAGACGTTTCGAACGAAAACGAGAAACTTACGAGTTTCTTATCGCGATCACGGCGRCACTGACTCTAATTTTTACAACTGCATTGCACGCAGTTCAAAAATCAAACACTAACACAAACACTCACTCTTCTGAAAAGATAGAAAAGAAATAGACGATTAAAATCATTGTTATCGCTTAAAAATTATAAGTAATTATTAAAGAAATAATTAATATAAAAATGAATTTACCTTCTATCTTCAGTGATGAATGCCTGATGGGTCTCCTACCCTTAGGATGACGATGGCACACGTATAAACCGCGAATAAAAGAAACTTTTGGAGTTTCTTTACCCGAAAAAACGAAACTTTTCCATACGGCGAGCAACACTGACTCTTATTTTCGATTTTTCTTTAACG
>NW_014569755.1:0-3405 GCF_001313835.1 Polistes canadensis | reverse complement strand
TTGCAATGGAATGTATAACATATAAAATATGTTAAACATTATACTGAAAGTAAAACACCATTGCCCGGGTCTAACCACGAGGAGGTAACCGCTTCCGAAGACCCAAATTTGAATAAATATTCATTAAATTTGATTTGCCAGTAGTACGAATCGATTTTAACATGTCAAAGTCTAATAGAAAACTAATTAGAAAACAATATAAGTAATGGGAACARTTTATGTTTACGAAAGACAGTAAGTAAAAAGACATTTGTGTAGAAAAATCATAAATTAATAACGTATAAAAATTGTTTTCAGTATTCGAAGTACTTTATTGTATTTAATGTCTAAAACAATGTATATGCGTCCAAACTAATCTTAAATATAAGAAGAGTGTATTAGAATATTAAAATAATTGTAAATTAATCGATAGAAATGTGTATTGCAATTTAGAAGCACTGAGTATATGGTCTATGTACCGTGATCTTCGAAGTCTCCCGTTAGACTGAGTCTGGCCCCCTGGAAATTTACTTTTATTGAAAGTTGTTTATATGATTTTCCGATCGTTGCGCATGTGTAAAAAAGGAATAATTAATCTAATCGATAAAATTTAAGATTATAACGCTCTGATTTTAGTATTTTTTCATTTCTATGTAATTGTTTAAACTATTGTACATTTTTTTAACGTACCTCTGCACAATGTTATCGGAGGGAGAAATTTTAGTCGAAAAGAATATCACATCGAAATCATTTAATATTTAAAGTATGCTAATAAGTATGTAACACTTATACTAGTACATATACGTTTAAACAATCTGAAATATAATGAGAGTGTATTAGAGTATTAAAATTATTGTTAATTAATCGATAGAAATGTATACTGTAACGTAAAATTGAGGATGTACCTGTTGATGTACCTTCCTCTTCGAAATCTGCTGTCAGACTGAGACGTTGTCACATAAAAGTGTTTTTCTATCGAAAGTTGTTTATCTTTCTTTTTGAAAGTTGCACATGTGTGTATAACGAGAATTTTAATTATATTAAAAAGAAATTGAGATTATAACGTTCTGATTTTAGATTTTTTTAATTTTCATGTAATTGTTTAAATAAATGTAAATTTGTTTTAACGTTCCTGTGCAGTGCTTACTTCGGAAGAGAAAAATTTTAGTCGAAAAGAATATCACATCAAAATCAATTAATATTTAAAGTATGCTAATAAGAATGTAACACTTATACTAGTACATATATGTTTAAACAATCTGAAATATAATGAGAGTGTATTAGAGTATTAAAAATATTGATAATTAATCGATAGAAATGTATACTGTAACGTAAAATTGAGGATGTACCTGATGATGTACCTTCCTCTTCGAAATTTGCTGTTAGACTGAGATGTTG
This sequence comes from Polistes canadensis, assembly GCF_001313835.1. Classification (NCBI taxonomy): domain Eukaryota; kingdom Metazoa; phylum Arthropoda; class Insecta; order Hymenoptera; family Vespidae; genus Polistes; species Polistes canadensis. Next base: position 2,028 of record NW_014569755.1, on the reverse strand, counting down.
TCACATAAAAATGTTTTTCTATCAAAAGTTGTTTATCTGACTTTTGGAAAGTTGCGCATGTGTGTATAAAGAAAATATTAATTGTTTTTAATAGAAATTGAGATTTTAACGTTCTGATCTTACATTTTTTTAATTTTTTAGTAATTGTTTAAATAAATGTAAATTTGTTTTAACTTTCCTGTGCAGTAGTGACTTCGGAGGGGGAAATTTTTATCGAAAAAAATATCACATCGAGATTATTTAATATTCAAACTATGCTAATATGTATATGTAATGCTGATACTAGTACAAATATGTTTAAACAATCTGAAATATAATGAGAGTGTATTAGAGTATTAACAAAATTGTTAAATAATCGATAGAAGTGTCTTTTACTGTTAAAAAGATCGGAATTTATGTTCTGTTAACCGTCTTCCTCGAAATGCATCTTGAGACTGGCACTTTCTCTTCTATGAAAATACTTTTATTAAAAGTTGTTTATATGACTTTCCGAAAGTTGCGCATGTGTATGAAATAAATAATCCATCTAATCAATAAAATTTAAGATTACAACGCTCTTATTTAAGCATTTTTAACATTTTTTTTATAAATATTTAACCGCACCTGCGCAGTGATAACTTCGAGAGTAAAATTTTGATCTAATGAAACGTTAGATCAAAATTATTAATATTCAAAGTGAAATAATAGATATTTAATATTTTAAAGTTTGATAATACATATGTAAAATTAAAAAAAATATATTACTAATTCGTAAGCAACATTATTAATGATTTACAAAGTAATATCTTATCAACGATTAATTAGAAAGAAAGAGTTCACTATCTATCTATTACAGTTATGATTTAAAAAAGAAACCTGCAAAAAGAAAATGTTATTCTACGACAGTAAAAATACAATGAATGAAACGAATGCAATCTCTTTTATAGATTGCATCCTAAATTTTAAACAATTTTCGATTACCCCCTGATATCTGATAAATATATATAAAAGTTATTAAGAAACACATAGAACATAGAATATAAAATACATTTAATATATATTTTAATATATACATATGTGCATTTCTCTATTAGGCTTATAAAAAAATTCAAGATCACATTTGTGAATGAATTTTCTAAAATAAATTTCAATGAAAAAGAATCAATATATAAAAAGACACATAGTAATAAATAAAAAAGTCTATCATTAAAAAATATAAAACAATACGTGAATAAAAAAGTAGCTCTCTCAATACATTCTCATAATATGTTTTTTATTTGGTAGTAGTTTATTTTCTTTAACATGCATATTTATTTTTTATTTTTATGTGTACTAATGATTAAATACGTTTGATTGTACGGATAGAAAAAGAAAGACTCTTGCGTAGACAAAGATAAGAATCAAACGCGGCAAGCCTCAGCTGTGTGTACACGTGATCTTTCGTCTAGTACACATAGAAAAACATTTCGTGACTTCCTTATAAGGTAAATAGGAGAGGGGTGAGGTAACTCGACTACGTCATCACCTCACTTTGTTTCCGGACAGCGACGCGACAAGTCGTAACTTGTTCCACTCCGCGTAAGTATTTATCACTGTCTAATTAATTAATAATTTAATATCAAATCTTATAATCTAATAAAATCTCATTTGATTTACAGTTTCCTGCAATCATAATCGATGGTGTGAATGCATTGAAATAAGGTAAGAATATTTGTAATTAGAATTATATGATCTCTTATATTTTTCTATGGTTTCACACAAATTTTTACCATAATCTGTCATTCTTTTTATGGTTTCAGAAAGGTGTATTCAATCATCTCCATTGTTATCATCGTTTCAGAAAGACGTTCACCATCGTTCCATGGAAATTATACTAATCAATGGTGGAATACTGATACAACTGCATACATATACGTGCAAGTACATTTATTTATTTCCTTACTTTAATTTTATAATGGATCTCCAACGCAGCAACCTCCCCGTGGTGAGATCCGGTAACCGATATTGCTTACGGTGTCCATAGAATTGATATGGTTCAACGTAAGCACT
>NW_014569754.1:226325-287563 GCF_001313835.1 Polistes canadensis | reverse complement strand
AATTATATTTTACCAATATGAAATCAATAATATTAATAGGTTATGTTGTTCTTAAACGTCCAAACTAATTTTTAAGCAGGATATCATCTGCGAAAGTTAAMGGAAACTCCGCGCYRCGCTATMTACATTAAAACGGCGGAAACTTATTTGTACACCTAATAATATATTTGAATCCTGTATTTAAATATAATTCTAATAAAACTCTCTTCCTATAAAAAACAAAATATTAATAAATTATTATTTATATTAAAAAAAAATTCATAGATATTAATAACTTATTTAACAAAACATTAACCAGTAAAAACATTACGAAATTTTCGAAACGTGTGTAACAAAATTATTTAAGAACGTATATGAATATTAAAACTTTGACAACAAATTCGAACGTTACTCTTACTAGTCAAGTTGGAAAAAAATATCGACATAGAAAACTACGTTAGAATTATCTTATCGAATTTCTCGTAACAAGACAAGTAAGTAAGTAAGTAAATAAGTAAATAAGTAAGTAAGTAAATAAGTAAGTAAATAAGTAAGTATATAAGTAAGTACACGTTCGTATAAAGAGAAATCTCCATAGGAAGTAGTGGAAACTAACACTATCTCGTGTAGGACAAGACGATGCTGCGTCTACGAAGCCATTATTCGTCGTTCTTGAACACGTGAATCCTGTTATATGTTATCTTCTTCTCTTTGCATAGTTCTATCTATATATAAACGTACTCTTTGACGTCGATCGAACTCGGAAGTTTTCCATAATAGTTTTCGATATATTATATAATAAAATACAATCGATTGAATCGTTCATATATTATATATAACTAAATAAAATGAAATATGTGTATATAGTTTAGTTGAACAAAAGAAACAACGAGTTCGTTCGTTCGTTCGTTTGCTATTAAACCCAACATTGTTTATAACCACCACCAACACCACGAGAAAGCAACTTTTCGGCTAAAGAATATGTGTTCATAATATCACCGTTGGATGCCCAAATACGTACCGGCTTGATGCCGGTACGTCAAACTAACGCGTTTACCATCAAACACGATAGCAATAATGGTGGTAATAGCGCGTATTATCTGAGCCATATAATAACTAATTGCCGTTTCATACCACCAAAAACAACGTCCTTGCTATCATCTATGTTGCTCTAGCTGTTACTATTAGTAATATCATGGTTTACGTGTTTAATAATAAAACAATTTAATAGAACATTAATAGAGTCGATATTTTACGATTTTATTCAATAACGAAAAAAAGAGAAAAATAAAAAAAGGAGAAAAAGAGAAAGCGTAAAAAAAAGAGAAGGAAAGAAAAGAGAGAGAGAAAGAGAAAGAGAAAAAGAGAGTATAGGATGAAAACAAATTAAAAATGTGTGTATGTATGTGTTTTTAAGAAAAAAAAATAGAGAGAGAAAAAGAAATATTATAATTTTAATGATATTATTTTCGTATAACATAAGCGTTGAAACACGATTTCTATCCTTTGTAGGCATATGAATATATGACATAAACAGAGGTGTCTAGCGTAACGCAATACGTCATACGTGGTAAGATCATGTAATCGTGTAAGTGGAGAAAAGCGGAATACCGTAATGTATCCCGGTGAAGTTCTATCGAATGCCGCGAATATACGGTTACTTCATCTATATAGATATATCTTTATGCTATATATATATCTACATATTGTATAATATATACGTATAGAATATGTGCACGTTTGCATATATATCTTTATCTATATATTGTATATATACCTACTTATATATATATACATATATATGTATGTATCTATGTTGTATCTATAGGACTTTGGATATGAGAATAGTCACGGTTTATAGTCTGTCGATCGAAGACGCAATTTGCTCGAGTAAATCGAGTCTTTGTAAACGTACGACGAAAATGGTTTATAAATGTAAACGAGAAAGAAAGATTGTAAGTATAAGAAGAACATAATTTTAATTTTTCAATTAAAATATCTTCGATAGGCTAATAGTTATTGTTAGTGAGTAAGTATTTTAAATAAATGATCAATCTTTAGAACATAATATTAATGTTTGATTTTTTTTTTCATAAAATTTATACTGAATAAAATATTGATTTAACGAAATATCAATATTATTGAATATAATCGATAATTTGAGAAATTTTGGAATAAAAAAAATGCCAAGAATCTATCGCAGACAACTTTTAACGAGAAGACATGTGTATATGACAAGTGCTTCGAAGCTGCGAACGATCGTTCGGGAAAAGGGTTGTATGTACTCTGCTGAAGGGTCGAGAAGTAGAAAAAGACGAAAGAGAAAAAAGGAAGAGAACGTGTACGTCGTCGGCGTATCGTAAAGTTCATTTATTGCAGCAGCCTTCGTTCGTAGGCTTGTCGAGTCATTGAACCGGCTCTCCATTTTTATTTTTCCTCGAGATTTTTACATTTCGCGATAAAAACAAATCTCATATTGTTTTTCATTTTAATTCCTTTATCAATCAAAAATCATCTTAATAACAAATATCAGCTACGATTAATGTAGATAAATAAACTTAAAAAGTTTCAAATAAAATTATCTCTCTGCAATAATATTTGTTGGCAAATAAATATTGCATATTTGATATCATTCAAATAGCATAAAAAATATTATGTTTTGTATCATTACAAATGAAGGATATATTTTAATGAGACGTCATGGATTTTTCTGCACATGAAAGTAATAACTTCAAGACGTCTCTCTCTCTCTCTCTCTCTCTCTCTCTCTCTCTCTCTCTCTCTCTCTCTCTTTCTCTCGTACACGCCTACGTCATCCTCCATATAATTCTCCCATGCGCGTGATCCATCCTCCTCTCGAAGGCTCAAAGCCGATCGATAGCTCGAACGGTCGTTATCGTTCATCGTCTTTAGGTTCGGTACGATTCCTTATCTACTATGTCCCGTACATCGAGAACCGATCCTGATTGTTCGAAGAAACGATTTCGCTGTTGGCGGATAAGCCATATTATCGATGAAGTTCAAAGGTTGCCCAACTCTAACTCAATCGTGCGAGGCTAGTTCACTTCCGCGTTCCTTCCGCGTTCCTTCCGCGTATCTAACGAGAAACACAAATTCATAAAACTCCCATTTTCGATAGAAATAAATCAAATTCTTATATTCTATCGTAAATATTATTGGTCAACCTTTTTTATTTTATAGAAGAAAAATATATATATAAATCTTTTTTTTATTGTTATAGTAAATCTCCAAAGAAAATAAATAAACCGTAGGACGATGATTATGATCCACTCGTAACACGTGCAAAATTGTATATTTATATACTCGGAATGTTATAGCGTTATTCATATCGATAGTTTACAAACGCGATTCGCGGAACATTAAAAGGGCGTTTCGTAATAACGTTTGGTCGTTCGTACCATGACGGCAATAATTTAACCGCGACGAAAAGCGACTGATGTGAGAGAGACCGAAGGGCCAATAAAATACCGTGTCGAGATTGGTCGAGTAATAAAAGGAACGAAATCAAGAAACGTTTTGCTCGTTCGCGTGCTCGCACCTTCCTATACGAAGGTTTCTAATCGCAATTGGAGGAACAAGGAAGGGAGCTATTTATGTGTGTTATTTACATAGGTGCATACGTACCAGTATACAAATACTAACATTTATCGTAATTACGTTTATCGATTGAATGTTTGAGAAATAAATAGGATTTAATTTGTTTCGAAAATTATGCTCGCATATTTGGTATTTATTGAATTAATATTTATATATTAAAAAAGAAAAAGAAAAGAATTGGATATATGCGTTTTATTCAAATTTACGGTTTACGTAAGAATATTGTTGCAAGTCGTATACGTCAGAGTTGCGTAAAGGTTGCGTGACGATTTCGTGGTAAAATACATTTTTTTTCTGTCCATACTGATAGATGTGGTTTTGGGTAGACCGCATACGATATGTAAAATTTTCCATTAAAGCGCATGTGGCCGATATGCTAAAAATAGTACGCAATAAATGTTACCGATATTGTATTTTAATTATTATAGAAATTTATTGATATTTTATAATAAAATTAATACGCGACCTTGAAGCAATATTTTCTCTACTATAAATAGTGATTATCTATTTACAATATTGAAAAATTATTTATATAAATATAATATATATTAATATCATAATATACAATATCTATATATACATATATTGTATATATATGTACTATTTAATACCGTAATATTATATACATATAGAATATTTATTTATAAAGCTACTGACCATTATTGAATATTTTTTCCATTAAATTAGAGTCGATTATCAGTCGATTAAATTGATAACCGAAATTATTATAAAAAAAAATTCTATTTTTAAATTACCGATCAATAAATACTGTCAGTATAATTATTTTAAACCATATAGCAAATACATTATTTACCATAAATAATAAACTAATAAATAAATACTTTGAGATTTCATAAAGAAAAGGGTCAATGAACTTGTTTAACAGATTGCTCGATTTTCGATAGAATTTTCATTGTTGAAGTATCGAGACCTTTTAAAAGATAACTACGACGTAGCCAAGAGGAAGTTGATAAAGAAAGAGAGATAGAGATGAAAGAATGAACTCACGTATCGGTAAGTTCTTGAACGAGTTATCTTGACAATTCGATGCTCGGAGAAACGAGAAACTTGCGCTCAATGCTGGAGGCTACCGCGGTATCGTTTCTTTGCTTCCGATTCGAAGATAAGAGACTCGATGTTACGTTACGCCTTCTTCGACCAGCCGAGAAACATAAATTACATTTCGTAGAAAAGCTGATGGAAAAGGTGGGTTGAGGTGGGGTTAACATTGGAAGAGTATATCGATATTTTCTTAAGCGCAAAGAAACAAGATCTGACGTCGTTGATTCAACACGACGATATCTTGTATCAATATCAAATCGATTTTATATAGAAAAAGATAAGATTCTAATTTTTAGTGTTATTTTTTCTATTTCCCTTACGCTTCCCCCCCTTTGCGTTCCTTTTGAGAACGATAAAATTTACATGTCAAATAAAACTAATTAATAAAATACGCGCGTATACGAAGAAAAATAACACCTTAATCGTAAACACTTAACTTTGTTCGAAATTTTTCAACTACGAACAAGAGCACGAATTTTTTTTTTTAATATTTAATTTGTATACTTAGGTATTATCTTTCTTCAATTCTTTTTTTTTTTTAAATAGGTAATATTAATCAACTTGAGGAAACTTTCGAGTTGACTTTCACGAGACAAGTAGGAAACACAAAATTAACGAGACGTTTAGAATGCAGAGTGAACTTCTCTCGTTTTACGTGTGCTTGCTTGTTTGTGTGTGTGTGTATTTGTGTGGGTGGTGGGGGTGTGAGTGTGTGTATATATGTATCTTTGTATGTATGGAAGAAGCTCGAGTATACCAACGAAGTAAACGCGTTGCATTTCCTGTCCCGTGAGCGCTATCTATCCGTTTGCAGTTAGTTATCTCTCTTTCTCTTTCTCTTTCTCTTTCTCTTCCCCCGTCCTTCCGCCCCTTCTCGCTCTTTCTCTCTCTCATACAGAAGACCGTACGATTCGCCTCGAAATTTCGAACGTGTCGTATTAGAACTCAACATTAAAACCACCTTCCTTCTATATTTTCTGCTTAAGCGCACGTGTGAAAATTCACCATTGTGCAAACATACATAGACTAAACTAACATTTATGTATACAAGTTGAGATATTTTAATTGGAACAATTAAATGGTCTTCGTTATTATTCGGAAAATATTTTCTCGGCAAAATTTCATCATTTTGAAGTAATGTTTTGAACACATTACTTATCGTACAAAATATCGATCAATGCGAACTCAAAATTCTTCGTTGACATCAGAGGACTTTGTAGAGATAAAATATAATAAAAACTTAACATCGTTCCTTCTGAATATTATTAATGATTATTAAATGATAATTGTGTTAATATGTTACAAAAATAATATTTAAAAATAATAGAATGTTTAAGAAATAATAAATGTTGAATAGAAATATCCAATTTTTTAGGTAACCGATCAATAAAAGCCGTTTATGTATATATTAATATATTTCAAATTTATTTATTAGTATTCTTACATGAAATAAATATACATTGAAAAAATATGTGACATAGTTTCTTCGAATTATCAAAAGTAAAATATTTTCTATAACGATCTGTTTTTTAACGTACATAAAAGGCCACTTTTCAGTAAAAAATACGGAATACGGATAAGAAGCATTTACATAAGATCATAAATAACGTAGATATTTAAGTGTTCCGATTAAAATACTTCACTTTGTGGTTTATAAACACATATGCATACACTGCAGTAGATAAACGTGACATGGAAAAAAGAAAATAAAAAAACTGTAATGACCAAGTGCATCCTATATTCTTACACAGAACTCGACGACGTCAGCCGATTTTGTTCATCATCAACTCGTTATCGGAACTGAACATTGCGACATAAAAAAAACAATAAAAACAGCCATCCGAACAAACAAAAGAAAGAAATAAATGATAAAAGGAGATGCAACAAAAAATTATTGCATAGCGAGTCATTCCTATTGTTTTCCAGATAACTTAAATTTTCAGTGTATAACCTTGACATGGAACGGTAGGATGATAAAAGGAAGAAGCTTTGCTTGATGTGTTGTTTTTTAAAAAGAACGAAAATGTCCCGCTCGTTCTTTCTTTTTTTTTTCTTCTTTTTTTTTCTTTCTTTCTTCTCAACTCTCTAAGGGTAGTTTCAATATTCTGCCATGTCACGTGGCCTTGACGCGACACGGATATCTTCTTCCATGAACAGACGATGCTTTAGATGGCCGGAGGCTACGGTAAGTGACAAAGGTGATGATATTCAATCCCCCTCTCTTTCTCTCTTTCTCTCGTTTACCTCTCTTTACTTCTCCTACTTCTCCTTCTTCTTTTTTTCTTTCCTTTGTGAGCTACGAGACGTCGTAAAAGTGAGCAAAACTGTCGGACGAATGAAAGGGCTTTCACCTTCCATAAATATCTTCTATTTTCTTCAGTCTCTTGACACGATGAAGAAGAAGAAGATGAAGAAGACAGGTTTTCGAATTCGATGATCTTTTCCCTTTAAGGTTTCCCCATCATCGAGCTTTCAAAGGTAAAACGGTAACCATCAGCAAGTTCTTAACAAGTAATTAAGTAAATATGGCTGTTTTCCTTTGATGAAAACTTTTCGTTAGTAATAATAATATGGTTCTTCGCGACAACAACAAAGAAAAGAAAATAAAAATACGGAGAGTACTAGGACAATATGGATAACGAATGAGTTCCTCTAGTTATACAGAATATTACGTTCGCATAATGCTAATATGGTCGTTTCCTTTATCTTTCTCTTTCTATTTCCTTTTCTTTTTTACTTTTTCTTTTTTCCCCAACGTTAACGATAAACGTACTCTTTGAAAGCGTCTTTCGTTGAGAAGGTACTTCCTACGAGACGAAGGAAAGAAAAAGCCTTCGTACAACCGGCATACAAATTTTCTAATTTAAAGTACGCTACATTCGTCTTCGTTTTCGTCTTCGTCTCCGTCTACGTTGTCGACGACTTCTCAAAAGGTACGCGATAAGTCGCATAACCTAATTGGCAGCTGGATAAATAAGGATGACAAAATTCTCGTTATATCTCTTACATACTAAATTAATATTCTATATGTATAAAATAACCCATTTAAATTATTATATTTCAAACATCCAAGAACACACGAGATATATTATATGAAATAATGAGTCTAAATAAAATACACAAAATTAAATAATAAATGAAAAATTAAAAACAATATATGTTAAAAAAAAAATAGAAAATTTTTCCAATCAAAAATAAACAATAATTCATTTATTGTTTGCTATTCACCATAAAATTATTATATTATGTTAGCCATTTTACAGAAAAATTATTTATACATATACACAAATAAATAAACATACCTAACAGAAAAGAAAATACAATTTATCATCGTTTAGCCATTAGGCATTAAAAAAATACGTAGTATCTCAGACTAACGTAAATAAAAGTATTAATAAAACGAACAAAATTAATACAATTATTCGAGAATAAATAAAAAAAAATTAAAAAACTATAGTCACGAAAGTGAACAATCAATTTCGTGAACGATTTCTATTATAAGAATCAGCAATGAAACGTACGTGATCATCTGATGAAAGTTTGAAACGTCTAACGAGCCGAACCGGCGTTAAGACAAGCATACGACGTTACGATCACGATCGATCGATCTTTTTTTTTCTCTCTCTCTATATCTCTCTTTTTTTCTTTAGGGATCGGAGCAAATTTCAATGCACGATCGAGTTCGTTCCATAGCCTTGACACGATGCTCACCTCGATTCCTCTTCCGTCGAAGTCGTCGTCGTCGTCGTCGTCATCATGACGACAGACATCTATTTTTCCATCTCTTTCTTAACCACGTAGAGACACATACATATACATATACATATGAATATGGATATGCATATGTGCACACACTCGCACACATACAGAGCCGAATAGAACGAGCCGTCATCCTGCCTGAATCACGATCGGCACTGCTGATTTGAATGGCAATTGATGCGGAGAAAACCGCGTGCTGACGTATCGCCATAATACGGCACGCAGCGATAAAAGCGTGCTACGCAGCTTCGTTCTGATCGATGCTTTGAAAAAAAAAAAGAAAACAAAAAAAAGGAAAAATTACAAAAAGAAATATCCCTAACGTTTAAGAGAATGCGTGCATGTGAGAGAGAGAAAATAAGCAAATAGATACAACCCACGCAACTATGCAGCTTCGCTGTTCCGATCGATGGTAAAAAAAAGCTTCAGTGTTTGAGAGCGGGAGAGAGAGAAAAATAAACAAAAAAATACTAACTTTCCTCTATAAGTTCCTATAATTCTCAATGGAGTGAACAAGATAGATAGATGAAAGATATCACTAATGGGAAATGAGTTCGTTCAATGAGATCTTCAATCGTGTGCAACGATTTCGATTATACAAGAAAATCATTCAAAATACGACAGAGAAAATGGAAAAATTGGAAAGAATAGAAAGAGAATAAAATTTTCAAAAGACTTCGATAATAGTCGTTTGTACGTCTAGACTGTTAACAAGGTAAATTTTGCTATACGAGACCTGAATATTTTTATCCGGAACGCCAACCATGACTTCAAAAGAATAATGAGTGCAATCACTATTTTTTAATCGAGATTTAGAGATTATTTTTCGTATGCAACATACCGCGTAAATATAAAGAATTAATATTCGTATTTTATAGACAGTAAAATCAAAATATTCTTGCCAGAGATGTTGAATTAATTATCTCATTTTAAAATAACTATTGCGGATATTTCATAATTCAATTAGGAGTTACTATTAAGGTTTCTATTGGAGAATAAAATATTCCAAATGGTTAAGATCAAATTCATTTAGTTCACTAAAAGTATTCAAAGAATGATATGTGAAAATATAGGAAGGATGTAATGAATGATACAAAAATAATAAAGGTTCGGAAATTTCAACAAAAAATTCATCTCGCATATCCCGTCGAATAATCAATGGAATTAATAATAAAATACTTTTCGCGAAAGCGTTCATTTCAAAAATATACTCTTCGAATTTTTCAACATATCTGTACGTCGTCCAAATTCAAAAAATTAAGAGAACAAAAATTCGCGTTTCCTGTAGATGTCATAAAAAATTAAAAAAAAAAGCAAGGACGTTCCTCATGAAAAATATTCTTATAAAAAGGATAAAATGTGACACATACAATATCCAGGTTAATAAATAAAATTCGTCGAGATCTGCATCCCATTTGAGTCATGAGACAATTGGAGTGGCTATATTTTTTCTGAACTTTTCTTTGGGGAGTTAGCACCAAGAGAGAGAAAGATGGAGAGAGGGGAGAGTATAGATAGAGGGACGAAGGAGGAGGAGGAGAAGGAAAGGATAGGATAGGATAGGGTAGAGTAGGGATAGCTCGTACATATAGTAATACGTCCTACCCTTCATACACGTGCAGAATTATTATCATAAGAAATTATAGCGGAGAGGCGAAACTAATGGCGCCTACGCGAAGAAGAAACGTTCGCTTCGCTCTCGGATTACCGTCGTAAATCTTTCCCGTCGTACTTTCGACGCTGCTGTTCTCCTATATACATATACACACACACACACACACACACACATGTATTATATGAATATATAGATATATATGTATATATTATATAGTACATAAGCTAGGTCGCTTTGAGCGCACTCACGCCTTCGGAAAAATGTACCTTTACACGATTCGGAACCAGGCATATATTTATTACAGCTCAGTGACAAGCGGAAAGCGCACGCTAGTTATCCCGCTTTGGTGTATCCTCGTAAATCTAAAGTGCGCACGACTATGACGACTATGACGAGTATGACGAGTATAACGACTACGATGACAACAGGGATTGGAAGAAGGTATGTATAATATCGGCCGAAAGTTTGGATACACAAACTGCATTTGCATTATAGACGTTCATGTACAAGTTGTAGGTTCCAATGTTGTCCAAAGCCAAGAGAAAACACGTGAGATCTTAATAATAATTGAAATAATTTGTAAACTAAGACAATTACAACAAATTAATTGCACGAATTTCTCAATTATACAGACTGTTTCGTAATTTGTGGGACAATGACAAAAAAGTGCGCCTATAAATAGGTGTTTTTTTATCACATCTTTTTTCAAAGTTTACAGCCCCGTTTCGTGCTCCAATAATCCCTGACAGTTTATCTTCGTAAAAATTATTCGAAATGTTTATAATCGTTGTATCATCGAATTTCGCAGTCTTTTAAAAAATTCGCAATACAGCATTATGAAAACATAACTTCAAGATATTTCATATACGAGTATACACGTACTTGAACTTTTGATCGATAGTGTATATAAAAGGAAGAAGAGAACGTTGTCGTTTGAACGTACTCATTCTATGTCACGTGTCTCCGGGTGAAGCTCGTCATTCGTGACGATGGCGGTCGTTTGATCGAAAGAGATCGTTAACTCTCTTTTCTTATCCATGGAACGAAGGCTTTTCAACTCGTTCGTCATTTTGCTCGATCACCAAAATCAGAATAAAATGACGAACGAGAGAAAAAGAAAGAAGGAGATAGATAGAAATAGAGAGAGAGAGAGAGAGAGAGAGAGAGAGAGAGAGAGAGAGAGAGAGAGAAGGGCGATCTTTCGTATAATGTCTAGCTCAGAAGAAAGTTCCCAAGTGATAATTTCTACGTTTGAAATGCAAATAACAGGGGGTCGACTTTGGGAAAAGCGTTGTCGTCCGTGTCAGCTTTAATAATTCGATGAAACTTTGACTCGACAGAGAAAGAGAAAGAGAAAGAGAAAGAGAAAGAGAGGAAAGAGGGAAAGGAAACAGACCGGAGGCACCCTTTGACCGAGGATCTTGATGTGGCCTGAAGTTGGCAGAATGACAATTGCGTCTAGCAGGAGTCTCCGTTAATACTCCCTTCCCTGCCAAGGATTATAGCTATACATATGTCTTGGTACAATGTTCTGCTCGGAGGAAAACCCTTTGTCGTGTTAGCCTGTCTCACAAATATGCGTAAGATAATTTCTTTGATAAGGAAAAAAAATATTTTTTTAATAGAATCTAACATAACAAAATATCAAAATAAAAATGTTAACATATTATATGAATACTTTACTCGGTATAAATATAGGACTTGGATTGCATCCGGGTTTGCATTATAATAGCAAAAAGTTATGTTCTATTTTAAATACTGATCATCTATTCAAAATATTCATTCCCGAAAATAATTTTTTCGGTATAAATAATTATTTTTCAATATTTTTTTTTAAATGGATGGTTAGTATTTATAAAAATAATCACGATTGCATTTTGATAATATTTTATTAGAAATATCGACCAACCATCTAAAATACTAATCCAAAAATACTTTGACCAATGTAAATAATAATTCATCAGTATTTATAATAGAGCTACTGTCACACATTTATACTAATATTTCATTTGAAATAGTGACCATCTATTTAAAATATTAACCCTAAAAATACTTTATATCCAACATAAATAATAATTTATCACAATTAATAATAGTCGTATATATAACAGTTGTATATTGATATATATATTTGATTACACATAGTATCCCAATAAATAGCAGTCAAAAATAAATAAGTTTTAGCAAATATACATGTATAATATCTAGGCATGTGGGTTCACAGTAACAATAACGATATACAAAATTAGAGCTGACGTTTTGTAGTCCGAAGGCTGTTTGCCAATACGTTTGTCTTAATTCAGTGTATATCGAGATGCCAACCGTTAATGGACCCGAATGTGCTTCCCGTTAGGATGAGATACGAGCGTGCAAGATGCTAACCCGCCAATCCTCCGCCTCTTCCTCCTCCTCTAGCTACTCCTACTCCTCATCCTGATCCTCTCCTCTCCAGCCACCCCTATCTAAGTCGTTAATTTTAACGATCGTTAGGGCAACACCAGCACCGACCAATCCGGAAGAGAGACGACGACGTCTATTAACGATCCAAGCATCCTTGTATCGTCCAGAGAATTTATGGATATGAAACGACGAGGATGATGATAGTCTTGGACATTCGCGAGCTTATTCCGAAGAGGATTCGCTACGTGGATCGAAGGATTTAACTGGATTACACCTGGTCGAGTAACCAACAATTTTCACGTTACGTATGTATGTATGCATATATGTATGTATGCATGTAACTACTTGAACAATATCTATCTATCTGTCTATGTGCAAGCTTGGCAATCCAAGGATCGATAAGATCAAAGCTAAAATTGAGCATTATCTCAGGTATCTACTGGTACCATCCGTAATGATAGGATTAATTGGACCAAGCGCTGTTTAGTACCAGCATCGTGTCTTGTGTCGGCTCGTAATAGCTCTAGTAGGTCGAGGTTAGATCCTTACCTTATGATAAATCCTCTTATCGTTGTAATCTTAATGAGTTGCCTAAGTAATTAGCTAAACTACTTGGTAAGAATTATTATTATATAGTATATTTATCTATTCTTAATAACAAATAGCTCAATATACTCGTATAAGATTTGTCGTATTTCTAATCAGTCAAATTCGAACTTAAAGTATTCTATTTTGATGATGAACATCTGTAATTTATGTTGCGATAAATTGTAGCTCATTTTTTACTTAACTCACGATAAATACATTTATCGGTGTAATCTTAACGAGTCACTTAGGTAATTGCTTCAAGAACTTGTTATGAATTATTATGTATCGTTCATAATGTATATTTATCTATTCTAATTATTAATATAGTTTGAAGTAGTTATTTTAAGATAAATTATATGAATAAAATTGAATTTATTCTTTCATTCGCGAATTTAGAGATCTACGAGGTCGCGTTACGATAATTGTTTCTCATTTTTCTTACCTTTTCGACAAGGTAAAAGTTCACAGAACGAGAAAGCCACGCAAGATTAACTTTCAGTTATGGTTTAACTTGTTAAAGGAAACGACTTTCTCGTTGTTCGGCAAAAGGTACACCACCATGTACCACTAATACTACCTTATTTCGTTTCGTACGATGGCATTTGATATTTTTCTTCATGCGTCCCTCGTTTCTTTAGCGTTCTAACGACGCGTAGATATATCGCATAAACTAGTTCACTATCGTCGAATCTACAAGACCAGTAACACGTTCCAAACCAGATCTTATCTAACAACGATAATTATTTCCTTAAGAAAGAACGCATTTAATTCTTCCTTAACGATATTCGACTTTGCCGTGACGCTCTATTCACTCGTCTCGTGCTAATTTATTCCTAATGATTGCACCGGGTATACGTCAGTTGTTTCTTTCCTTTTTTTTACCTTCAAATTATTACACTCGGATGTACTTTTTATTGTTGTAAAAGCACATTAAGTAGATAATAAGATAGCTCGGTACCAAGTTAAATGACTTTATTGTTTCCATAAATTATCATAACGAATAGGCATTATTATTTATTGAGTCGGTATTCTTTGAAATACTTTTCTCCTCTACTTAATATCAAATATCGGTAAGTTTTATCATTTTAAAGCAACTAGAATTTACTAATTATTAAAAATAATGAAAATATGTGTTTAAAATACCAAAAACAATTTATTCTTTATACCGGAACAAAATGTTCGTACGATCGAGCATTTTATTTTACAAAATATAATGACCCAACAAATAGAAGTAATAAATGAAGCATGCAATTTTTCGCGTTATGCGTTAAACAAATTTTGTTTCTCTCTTTTATAAGAGAGAAAGAGAAAGAGTGAGAGAAAAATATCCATTTCCCTGATGTTTTAACAAAGCTAACAGAATTTTATTCTTCTTTTGCAGGGGAGAGAGAGAGAGAGAGAGAGAGAGAGAGAGAGAGAGAGAAAGCGACCTTTTAGCCGTTGAAAACCCGAGCCACCATCGATTCTATTTTACATGCCAACGTCGACCAACGTTGGTAGGTGGTTTCGTGCCAAAATATCGGACCTTCCGTGGAGCTCTTGGTGTTCCGACGAAAATCGATTACATACTAACGGACGTCCTGCAAACCGAACATCATTAATGATAGCGTTAGCAAGAGGTGCACCAAGAGAATGAGAACAGAACTACCGACAAAGCTAGTCGCGTTAGTCGCGTTAACGACTCTTTGATAGTGAACGATTCGATGGCTATTAATGTGCAATTAAAATGGCACTGATAGACGTAGAAAATTAAAGAGAATGAGAATAGAAACAGACACCTAATGAGAATAGAAACAGACACCTAATGAGAAAGAGAGAGAGGGAGAGAGAGAGAATACAAATACACGTAATAAAGTAGAATATATCTGTATTGTTAATAGCATCATCACAGGATATGACACCTAATTACGGTTAATGAAAGCGTTCGATTATTAGCATGTGCTCAATCGTACTCGGAGAAATTAAATTGACGATCGTTTCATCCCATATACTAATGTATAGAATATTCATTCTTATATCTGTCACTTTTTTTTTACCCTCCCTATTATAATGACTTTCCTAATTAGGTATGGAATTACTCGAATATATAGGACTACGATCAAATTATATGAAATCTTTTAAATGTCTAAAGGTAATTCTTAAGTTTAGAAATTTATGAGAATTGTTACAAACTTCGAGATTAAATCTATGCGATTTTACTACTGTTAGAAAAGTTTTTCTATGAAAAAAGAAAGAGATATCTCTAAATTAACGCGAATAAAATTTAACCATCTATTACGATATGTAACTTTAAACGATTAAATATACGCGAATGTAAATTTGTGTAAATGTACTTTTGAAGTCTTTTTTTGTTAAGAAATCGTTTCTTCTGTGTATTGTTAATTTTTGTTAATAAGAATACTAGGAAAGCTAAGATAACGAAATAATTTTTATTCATTTGTTACTGAAATAATATTACAAAATAATAAAATGTAGAACAATAGTAGATAAAATTGTTAGTGTCAAATTTATTAATCAGGTGTCAGTAAGTAATGTGTTAGATTAAAAAAAATAAAAACAAGCAAGTAAGTTTCGTTTGAAACTTTTTTATATTCCAGACATGAAAAAAGTATTGAGTTATGGAAGGTTAAAACGAAAAAGGTTCGATGTTCATCATCGAAAGTTCTTTACGCTTATCACGTGTTATCATCATGTATGTCGACGATTTATCGCGAGAATCTTTACACTACCCTCCTGCCCCTGCCTCCTTTCTCTCTTTTTCACACTTCCTTTCTACTGCACCGTTTCATCCAAGTTTATCTTGATCGACTTGACCCGCATGGCATCGGCAGAGTACAAGAGCCTCTCTTCGAACTTTTCTTCTTCGATTTTGCCTCATTTTTCCAGATTCGACCTTTATCAACTATCGCCAAGTTTTTCTCTCTACGTGAACTCGGCTTAAACGTTTAAAGTGATCAACAGCTTGTTTTTTTTTCAACCTGAAAAACGCGTTCTCCGTTATCGCTTATCGCTTATCGCGTTACTTACGAACGACGACTACATTTGTTTCATTACCTTTTTCTCTTTTTTTTACATTTTCAACTTTGACAAGATTTACTTGAAGACTGTGACACAAAAATGAACAAAATCGTGAACAGCTAGTTACGAGTTGATCCTCTTGCATTTAATGAGTTTTTTCAATATCTCAGTTACCCGAAGATAATTGTTGAAATTATTTTCAGATAAAAAGTACACATATAAAACCAGTATTATAACCAACGATCTAGATAGAATTAAATCGAAAGATTAACGTTACTAAATAAATGAACAAAATGGAAGATTTCCAATTAAAAGATCGTGAATGATTTGATCCTCCCACACAATTCACACACATTCAATATCACAATTACCCAAAGATAAAATCTGATATTATTTTCGAATCAGCAAATAAATCAGCACTACAAACAATGATCTAACGTAAGTAAAATTGGGTCTAACAATGAATTGGTCACAAATAAATAAATAATATTGTAATATTTATGATAATTAGATCGCAAATGATATTCTGATAGTACTTTATTCGTGAATCATCCTGTAGGGAATAATTATGTGTGTACTTATGTATGTAAGTAAATACGTGGGTCGCGACTTTAGCTCGGTGTGCTGAATGACTATATTTACAGACGTGGCTCGCTTAACCGTAGAGACCAAGCAACTCTTGTTGTGTGTTGTACATATGCGTGGATCGGTTAAGCCGCGCTACGTGGGCGCGAGGGACGGTAATTGAAGCCGGACGGCTTTTGCGACACTTCCGCGTTGATTGAAGTCAATAGGCGATCCGATCCCGAGCCACGACCGCAGAAAAGTCTACGTCAATGACATCGCGCGTCCGGACCTACATATCCATACTTCTATTTATATTATATCGCAACACCTTTGGTAATACGAGACACGTCAAATATTTATTAAACACTTCGAATAAAGAACGTGTTTCTACGTTTGGAAAGATAATGCGAATAAACCCTCCGTTTATA
This sequence comes from Polistes canadensis, assembly GCF_001313835.1. Lineage (NCBI taxonomy): Eukaryota > Metazoa > Arthropoda > Insecta > Hymenoptera > Vespidae > Polistes > Polistes canadensis. Next base: position 270,529 of record NW_014569754.1, on the reverse strand, counting down.
TATATATATGTATATGTTATAGGAAAAGTGAGACCTTCAAGGATTGTGAGCTTTTCCTAGGCATTGGCCACAATGCCAAGCGGTTTTTAACAACGTAGGAAACAGAAGATATACTCAATCCTTCTATAATACGGAAACAAAACAGGATGATTGAAATATTTGTGTTATACGACGATCGAGTGTAGTGTTAATTGTTATATCTATCGAAATTTAGGAAAGAAAAAAAGAAAATTATACTGGCTATCAATTCGAATATCTTTTTCGGAGTAAAAGCACGTTATTCATCCTTGATCTAAATTTGAATCTTTATTTTCAATTTTTCATTAAAATGTAAAAATAAATATCAACAAAAATCGATTAGCAATTTAGTCAGATTTTATGTATTCAAGCATCGATCCCCAGACTGATAATTAAAACTAATCGGATTTCACAAATAACTTCGAGCCAGTTTGATGCAACGTTCGAGCTAACTCGAGTATTCGTCCAACATGACCCGTCATTACCCTCGTAATGCGCGAATTTCATCAATATTTGATCAGATCGACAAAAATAGTACTCCGTTGGGGCTACAAATATATTCGACTAAAAATTTCAATTGATTTCCAAGAACGTAATATTATAAATCTGTGCTTATTCATTATCGTCAAACTTACTGATATATTAAATTTGTAATAAATCATGACAACTACCTACAAATAGATGTGCTTCATGCATACATACATACAATCGCGCGCATCAAATCATTTAATTTTTGCAATGTAAAAAAAAAAAATAATAATAATAGCAAGAAAGGAAATACCATTCACGGCTGGCTTAATTTTTTTCCACGATTTCTCACGTTTATTCAATACAATTGTAATATGTGTGTGCATGTGTATGCATACACGTACAGCGAGGTGCATCGAACGCATGCGTTCATCGAGCGTAAAATTGTATTACGAGCGTTTCCGAGTGAATTATACTGATTTTAAAAATTTACCTAAGCGTGATCGTGTATTTTCTACGCGCTGTCTCCTACATATGCATTGGCTATTGTTTTATTATATTCGATTATATTCGAATAAGCGAATATTACCAATTGAGAATTTCAAACGTTCATTTTTAAATTAAGGAAAATCTTTATCGGAACTTTACAGTCTAAATAATTGTAATTATTATTAAATGTTATTAATTGTGTGTATTGATAGAATCGAAATAACGTAGACGAGCTTCCTCGCTATTGGAATAACAAAGTTAAGAGGAAAACTTTTAACTAAACGAATAAGTCGGTACAAAAATTCTATAATAGTAGAAAGAAAAAAAGAAAGAGATGAGAAGAAAGAAGCATCGAAAGAAAAGAAAATGATGGTAGAGTTCATCGCGATAAACGATAATGATTTCTTAGATTTTGTTAAGAGTAACAGAGATAGGAAGAGGTGAAGTAGGTGGTAAAGGAGAAAGGGTCAAAAGCAAACAAAAGCAAAGCGTCGTGAAATAAGGACAAATTCAATCTACGAAACTCGAAAAGAGACGTCGGTCAGCAAGAATATCTTGATCGTTCGCAGATCGTTGCATTGTACGAAGATTCGTGTACCGTCCCTTTTATTTCCTTTTCTATCTTTATCTGTCTTATACAATAGACTGGATAAAAAAGAGAAGCAATTTAAATAAAAACAGGTATATATCTCCTTTATTTATGATTTTACGGGACAAGAGTAGTCAAGACAAAGTTACGATATTTAAGAAGGGACATAAGTAATGGTAAAAAAATTATTTTTTTAGAATCATATTTCTAGGAAATTCCTTCTTTATATTCTGTATTACATTAAATGGACTAGTTTGTAATTCTGTATAAAAAAAAATGTCTATGAAAAAACCATTACTTTAGAAAATATGTTAATATAAATATTACTAAGAAATTTGTAGAGAATTAAAAAGTAGGATAACTTTATCCTAAAAACTTTCGTTTCGATAAAATAATAAATACAAAAGATATTAACGTGTTCCAGTTTAAATGACTTATCCCCTTAATAGTAGGTCAGATGGGACGATCTAGTTGTTCGTCTTCAACTGTAACGTATTAATCGTAAGTCTTTTCATTCGACGATAGGAACAAAGAAGAGAAAAGCAAGGAGTGTGTTTGTAGAGTAAGGGAGAGAGATATTGGATCGCTCGATTGCATCATCAGTTACTTAAGAGTAGTAAAGATAAGACGAGACGACGATGTTCCACTCTCTTGACAGTGTAACTCGAACGTTGTTGGTCCATCGTAATACCTTTAAATAGAAACGTACACATGCGATAAATTGTCTATTCAGAGTTTCCCTCCCCCCCCCACACACCCCCGCCAACCACTTCTCTCGCTTTCACTCTTTTTCTCTATCTCTTTTCCTTCAAGCACCCAAGTTTCTTTCGCGATTCTTCGATAACGGATATCCGGTTTGCAAGTTCGACGAGTTCGTTCTAAGAGTTCGTTAGAAGTTTCAAGAGGGTAGAAAGAAGGAAAAAGAGAAACCGGAAGAGGGTGGTTTTCAGATCCTCAAGGTTGCTGACCGAACAAGGAACCAAAATCATGAGAAGTAGAGAAAGAGCAAGTACAAAAGAGCCTTTGTTCTCAACGAATCTTGCCCGGTTTAATAGCGAGCCCCGGCTATGGAACGGCCTAATGACGACAATAACGATGCTAATTCCTCCGATTATCCTCCAACATTGAGAAGGAGGATGTACTCGATCCGATCACGAATTCTTTCTTCTTCTTCTTTCTCTTTTCTTTTCATTTCTTTTTTTCTTTTTTCCCTTTTTTTTGTTATCGTTTTTTTTTATATCCTTCCATCTTTCAATCCATTTCGATCGTTTTTCGATAGTTCGAACCATTTTTTGTTCTCCGTTCTCTCGAGATCAGAGAGAGAAAAGGGGTTTTAAATATTCATACATTTAAATATATATAATAGTTTTTTTATATTTTATCGGAACGAATGGGTAAGGAAGAAAGAAACAGAAAGACCAGACGCATGAAAATTCTTTTTCTATTTTTATTTTTATTTTGTTGCTTTGGATTTATATTTTTTTTTTTTTCATTATTTCATTCACCCCCTTTGCTTCATCCCCTATTTCCTCCGCACCCGTACTACCGTTTCTTCCTCCAACAACTCTTTCACTTTTTTTTCCATTTATGTACTAGCGGTTCACGATAACAGAAGCTTTTCATTGGTACGCCATTGTTTCGCGCGCGAGTAATCCAGTACGTTCAATTGCAGAGAAAGTTCATGCACGTAATGCGTCACGAGAGATCGTGTCAGTGAGGAAAACAGAATGGGTGCGGCAGCTGTGCAATTTTGTCCACGTCGAGAAAAATACGGGATATATACATATACACGCACGCACGCGCGCGTGCGCGCACACACACACACATACGTATAAACGTAAATACATACATATACGCATACGTACATATATAGAGACAAAAAACGTCACTCTTCCGCACCAACGCATACCCTTTCTACGAGTCCATGCGACAGAAAGAGAAAGAGAGAGAGAGAGAGAGAACTACGTTTTAGATTAATTTTTGAGAGAGATGAAAGAAATTCTCTCTCGGTTTTTACTCTATGGACGTTCTTACCATCTTTGCTGTTATATTTCACGAACGTTGCCAATGTAGAAAATTGACGTTAATGAAATTTATTCGAATTATTGTTGTTATTATTATTATTATAAGGGTTGCGTGTGTTTGTTTCCCCTTTTTTTCACAGATTGAAACCTCTTATCATAGGTAAAAAAAAAAAGAAAGAAAAAAATAAGAAGAATAAAAGATAAAGAGTTGCTTCCTCTGTTTTCTTTTATCTCTTTGTTGTTTTCTCTTTTTATAAATATGATAATTACGTAACACACATGAGAAGTTGCTAATTCGACGAAACTTCCGAGAGATAGAGAAAAAAGTTTACGAGATGATAGTTATACGAGACACGCAAAAATGTCAACCTTTTGTCGAGTCAGGAGAAAATCGGTGAAAATTTTTTTTCATGCAGCACGTTGCAACATATTTATAATATGTATATGTGTATTTATGCGCGCGCGCGCGTGTTTGTATGTGTGTGTGTGTGTGTGCGGAAAACTGAAACACCTTCTTACACGTATCTACGGAAAGGCGCTCTGTTATGTACTTTTCAACGCCTGTGTATGAATACCTACCAACCTAGTCGAGGAACAAATATTTCGCGCGAGTCAAATATTTAATTTTCACGCCCGAGTTGAAACGAACCGTCTAAAGTATTTTTCTTCGCCTAGAGAAAAAAAAAGAAATAGATAGATTCTTATTTTGTCTTATTCAAATTTGTTCAAGTTTTGTATAACAATGATATGGAAACAATAATTTTTGCATTTCAATAAACGAAAGGCATAATACTTTCTTCTTTATAATTAAGTTATTCTTTAAAAAATATATTTTCAACGGCATGTGTGGAACAATCGGTATAAATAATAATAAATTGTTGTCTACGTTATATTTAATATAATATCAACTTAAGAAATAAAACAAGAACATTACTAAGCTTCCTATAAATAATATAGTACAGTGACAAAAAATAAAGAAAATTGTGAAAATAAAAATATATACGTGACTTTGGTTGAAAAGTTTTGAGACTAAATAAAAAAATCTTTTCTTTTTTTCCTCTTTTTGTTTGAAATAAAAGTTAGTTCGAGCGAAAATAAATTGTTTTTATATTAAACGCGAAACTTTTCAACCAACCCACAAACATATTTACAATACTTAATAATGTAATTTGAAAAATGATTGATATTAAATTGAATGAAATAAATACAATATGTGTTATATGAAAAGGATAATAATATAAACGTAATTTATTTGAATATACATTATTAAACATTGAATACTTTATTCATAAAAGATTTTTCGTAAATTTGTTCAGCGACACGTTAATGAGCATCGATAAACGATATCGTTGCATACCTCAAACGAAGGGAAATACCTGGCCGGACGATCGGGCAATGAAAGGCAACGATTCTCGAATGACGACAGGCGCGTACGTAACGCGTATAAATTATACGAGCTTGCTGAATGGATCGATTTTCCACTTGTTCGAGTAATTAGCCGTTCCGAGATCGCACGGATAGCGTATCGCGTGCCTCCGATTTGCTTCTTCCTATTCGACGAGCGAGCGACGACTCGTGAAACGGTCTCATTAAAACGCGAACTCACTTAAAGTGACCTTTCTCTCTTTTTCTTTCTCTTACTCTCTCGTTAATATCTCTCTGGCATTCCAGTCAACTTTATCTTTTTTCTCTTTCAGGGAAACTAATGATATACCTTACTAGTTCGTTCAAATCGTTTTCATGAAAATATTTGTTAAAATATATTCAAACAGAAATGAAATGTTTAATAAAGTCCAATAAAAATTAACCTCTTCTTTTTTTTTCCCCCTTTGAAAATTAAAATTATAGAGGAGAGAGAACAAAGGGTGAAATTCATTTATTTCCATAATTTGAAATATTGCGAAAAGACATACGAATGTGCATAGAAACATATTAATTAGTACTTTTAGTAGGAATAGGATTACGTCAAGGTTCTATATAAATACTATATTTTATATACTCTGATAATATTTTATTATAAAATATCAAAATATAGGAGGCAACGCGAAAGCTGGAATTTATTTATTCCAATAATTACGAATATCACGAAAAAACACGATAAACATATATTAATCATTATTTAAAATATAATAATTGTAGGATCGCATTAAAATTCTATACGAACATTAAGTACAAAAAGACATTTTATTATAAATAAAAATATAAATAAATTAACTCATAAATAGAAAGCATTTGAAACTGTTGCACGAACCTCTCTGTTACATTATTTCATCTGACGTATCAATTTTCCTTGCGGCCTTGAAAAATCACTTCCAACGCTGCTGGAGAAATTTCGATTGGAACAAAAAGAGTAGAAAAGAAACAAGCAATTTCAGACAATTGAAACGACCGCCATCAAGTTTAAGTAGATACGGATATCTAATACCTTAAAAGGAAAATGGCTAACTAAGCACTTCGCCGCAACTGTTTCCTACAATTTGGATCCTCCCTTTTCCAGTAAGGAAGTTTCTCGATACACTTGGGAATACAGCTTAGTTAGTCGATCGTTAGTTCGACGAGTAATCTTCTCGAAGACTGACTTAACTCTCAGCTAATCAAAGTTTTACTAAAACAAGGTCATTCTTCATCTTTCTGGTATCACGTCGCATTTATGTAATGATCATTTTTCCACGTATCCAATCATTTATACTCGATAGATTTAATAGATAATAAATGATAGACTAGAGACGAATGAAAAATAATAAGATTAAATAAACTCGTGCTCGTTGAAACGTGAAATTAATCATACGTACGATCAGTTAAATGTAAGATGTCTTTCAATCTTGCGTGGGTGAACAAGACGATCACGGAGAGTTCAAGGAGAACGAGAGAAACTCGTAATGTTTGAAAAATTTCTTACCATCGGATAGAAACTTGTTGTTGAAATTTAAACATTTTATTATAAAGGATGACTCACAGATGTAAAAGAAACATTAGACGAACTAATGTCTTACGTGTACTTTAGTTTATAATTAATGGATGATTAAAAATCAAAGTTTTCCAAGCGTTTGCCACGTGTCTAAGCGCACTGCAATCTTATCTAATTAATAGGACTTGGTAAATCCGACGAACGCATAATCACCATAATCTCAACTTAGTAAGCTTTCACTTTCGGAGCCATTTAAACGTCTTCCGTGTCGAACCCTTTTTAAGGAAGCGTCGTTAACACGCCACGTGTACCGATAACGATATTTACAATAATTTGTTTTATTTGTGAGCTGGCAATTTATTTATTTACAAAGTAAATGTTGAAACTATAAAACAACAAGTGCTATATAACAAGCAAACAATTTTCATCGAGGCTCGTTTATAAATCATTGTGTATATTTATTGTAACAATATAATCAATAATGTTGCTTGCTATGCTTTCGAAATAATAGGAAAATATTGACAGTTATAGTGTAGCGAACGTTGCACTTGAGTGTTTCTTAATGACGCGTAAACGTTCGCGGAACATGGAAGTTAAGGGAAATTGGAAATAACTACTAGTCGCAAATCGATCTTCTCTCGCGTAAACGCATATCAGGCGTTAGATTCGTAACGCGAACCGAGAGAGGGATATATAACCGACAAACTGGTATTTTGCCTTAAGCGTGAACCACGACAACCGATTAAGTTTGCAAATTACGCTCGCTCGTGAACACAATCGATCGCAGCTGCCGATTACCGAAAATGTAATTAAATTACACAATGGGGATGATTTACAAGGCCGTGCCGGCCTTCCTGCAATTCTCGATTCTCTCCTATCGCAATCTACTACGTGTACTGTATATGATGAATTTCAATGAAAATAGATGGACGAATTATTTTTATGACTGGACGGATAAAAAGCAAAGAGACAAAAAAAAGAAATTAAATTAAAATAAATCAAGTATTTTCACACTAAAGATCGCTATTTATTTTCAATAAAAATCGTTTCATTGATCGAACTAATTTGTCAAAAATGTACACGCATGCAAGCACATATACACATGTTTCGCGTAAAACAAATTCAACAAGTAATTAACCAGAAAAAAACTGTTGGGACAAGAATGAATATTTGGTTTTTTTGTTTTCTATTTTCATTTTCGTTGTTTTCCGGGTCCGAAGTAAACGTGAAACAAGTCGGGCACGGTGCATTGCTCTCGGTCGGCCTAGTTAAATCCAGAAAGTCAATGTTGCAGATCGACGCAGTGGCATCCTGTGTGCTTGCTGGGTATATACACGTTTCAACTATAAATAGTTCGTGGATACGCGTCGGTACGTTTCACTGGAGTCTCTCTTTCTATCTCTTTCCTTCTCTCTAAGCCACGAGTTAGTCGGAGGCAAACTAGTAGAAGTAGTAGTCGCTAGGGGATTCAGTTTAAGTTTACGAAGAAAGAGAAGAAAATTCTCTAGTCTATATTTATATATATATATATTTTCAGTGTAGAAAATTTTTGAAGAGTTGCTACGACGAGAGGGGGATTTCAGAGAGAAAACGAAAGAACCAGAAAAAGAAAAAGAAGAAGAAAAAGAAATAAAAAAAGAGAATAAAAAAAAAGGGTTGAGACCATCGAGGGGATTCTTTTGATTTTACATTTGAAGAGCAAACCATGGTAAGAGCCAATGATCATTCTACACACACACGTATACAAACGGAAGAAGAGAAGGGAACGTTATATTACTGCTTGCAGCGATCGAGTTTACCAGGGCAGGTAGTCGATGAACGCCAGGTATGCGTGCTGCTATCTTCTTTCTTTCTTTTTTTTTTTTTATCTCTTCTTCATCTCATTTTTTTCCCGCCCTTCTATATCCATCTCTTTTTTTCATTCTGCTGCTTTGGAACGCGCTGGCGGCTCACGGTATACCCGCCCACCCCCTACTCCCTAACCCCACCCCACTCCCCCTGTTTCTTTATTCCGTCCTTCTTTCTTTCCCTCCTTCCCCTTCTCTCTCTCTCTCTCTCTCTCTCTCTCTTTCTCTCTCTTTTTCTTTTTTCGGTTATTCTTCTTTTTCCGATTTGCTGGACCGAACCAGGGAACTCGTTTACTTCCCGATCGAGGTGATCGCACCGTCCTGCTTGTGACGTTATTCCCTGCTAGATCCAATTGAAGCAGAAGCGGGTAAGCACCACAATCGAATTCGTGACATAGAAAGTGGCCAAACGTAGAAGACTTTCTGGACCGGCTGAAAGTTCCCTTTCATATTATTCCAGAATCTCGATCAAGATACGAAAGTATATATATAATAGAGAAACTTTCAAAATTAGATAACCTTCGCTTGGAAGCCTATAAAACAAAAAAGTACATATTCATATTTATTGTTTCCGAATTTATAACAATGTAGCATAGATAAATATTGAAACAAAATCGAAAAATATTTTCATTTTACTTCATATCAAATTTAAATTTTAGACTTTTATTAATCGCTTCTTGCGAATGCAAAAAATAACTAGATAAAGTATTATATTTAATTCTGCCTAATTTCATACTTTAACTGGTCAATTTAGTTATTCCATAGAATGACTAATTATTTTATTGATTAAGAGATTTCACTCTTTAACAGTACATATGTATATATATACCGATATGTATATAATTCCAATAGGTGACAAATACAAACGAATCGTACGATCAATATTATATAGTGTAGATAATTATTGCGATTTTTTGCATATATAAAAGCTCTAAATGATAAACAAATATTATTTTCATTTCATCCATATAAAAATAAAATAAAATAAAATAAAATAAAATAAAATAAAATAAAAGAAAAGAAAAGAAAAGAAAAGAAAAGAAAAGAAAATAAGATAAATATATCGTAGCGTAGAAAAGAGGAAAATTGAAAAGGTTACCGTACCTAATGAATACAACGAAGGCTCATTTTTCTTTTACTAACGACACGATAAGACACGGCATTGCTGCCATCATCAAATTTCTTCAAAATGGCAAGAATGAAGAAGAAAAGAAATAGGCCAGAAGGCTGGTTTGTTCGTTCGTTCGTTCGTTCGTTCCTTCCTTCCTTCCTTCCTTCCTTCCTTCCTTCCTTCCTTCCTTCCTTCCTTCCTTCGTTCATTCGTTCTTTCGTTGGTTTGGTGTGCGAAACCATCGAGCAAACTAGGTTTGTCGTTTGCGATAGCGTCTTAGCCGATAAACGAGCTGCATTGTCAACGACGATCGTGAGGATGCTATACGAGTATTACCGGCAGTCTGCCAGAGGCATTATTCCTAGCTGCCTCGTCCTTTTAACGCGGAATGCATTAGAATACGCTTAATTATCATGCACGAAGCTTGGTGCAGATAAACGCGTTCCTCCTCCTCCTTCTCCTCCTCCCACTGTCCCACCCCCTCCTCCTTTTCCTCTCCGCTCCTCTTTACCTCACTCCCCTTATCTCATACACTCTATAATACTGTATATATCTATAAAGCTTGTGGCTCTTTGTGCATATATGTATATGTGTTCGTGATCGTGGGTATCTCTCTGGATGTGTGTGTGTGTGTATACGTGTGTGCGTGTGTACGTGTGTGTATGCACGAACGAACTGCACGATACCGTGTCCGCGACTAGTCGATCGATGATCGAGCGAATCGCCATATGCAAATCCTGCCGGATGGATCCTGTGTCCCCTTGCGGAGCCAATTAGTTAGTCGTACGACGTGTTAATCAAGACCAATGGAGCATAACGATATGTTATCTTTTCATATCGATTTGGATCTGCTTCGATTCATAATAGTATATTTTATTTTTAGTATAATAATAACAAAAAGAATATATATCTCGTCAAATAGCAATAAGTTTTTCCCTTTATTCTCTTCGTTCTTCGTCATATCGCGAAAATCGATTTAATTAATAATAAAGTCTTCCTTTTTTTTTTTTTTATAATGTTCTAATTTAAGTAAAAATTATGCCAAGTATTAAGGCTATAGACGAAATGTTAAGTTGCTTTATCTTTCCGTGCTAATTCGTAAATTTGTTTAGATTATATTCTTATCTATCTAGGAAACTCTCCAAGTACGAAATAAATAGCAAACGCAAAGCGACCTCGTAGGTCGAAATATATACGTGTTATAAGTTTCGAAAGCAATTATTTTTTTTCTTTTTTTCTTTTTTTCTTTTTTTTCAAAACCTCATTTTACCATCCTCGAGAAGTTTCTTCCTACTCAATTTCCGTAAAATCGGTATTTTAGAAAGAAAATAAACGTCCGGCTGCCACGTGAAACGTCCTTTTAGATGGTTCGTCATTTAATATAAATAAAAAATGAAAAAAAAAGAAAAGAGAAAAATAACCGTAAAGTTTGAGGAAAATTTGCTATGCTGGTATTACACCCACTTAAAATTAACGACGAACGATGATCTCGTAACCTATCGATATAACTAAACCGCATTATAATATAACGTGCAAAGATCGATCGGAGATCGTGAGTTGCGTCATCTATAGGTGGTAAAGGAGTTTAAGAATAAAAAAAGAAAAAGAAAAAGGGAACGGTATCCAACGATTATGGCTTTAGGAACAGACGCGCCTCCTTCTTATCCGCCTAGTCTCCTTTTAAAGGCTACATCTGCAGCACAAACGATGCATTATTATCGTCAACCCGCACCCACCGTATTCGTTTTAATACCTTTTATAGCATCTACTCGAGGATGATGGAAATTATGGTGCAAGCTAGAGCACGAAATAGGCTGCTTCAAATTTTCTCTCTCTCTCTCTCTCTCTCTCTCTCTCTCTCTCTTTTCTCTCTGTTTTTCTTCTCTTTCATTTTACATGTATTTTACTCGAGGACAGGTAAATTTCTGATAATATCGTTACGAAACATAAGAGAAAAACAAACTGTTCTCAAACTAGCTAAAGATTATAGATCAAATCGTTCGCATAATTCTAAGAGATGGGAAATTTTTGAAAAGATATATCATTTTGCTCTTATATTGTTGGAATATTTGAAGCTACTCTACCTAACTATCTAAACCCTTATCTAAAAGCACGAGATGAATTTATCGAACAACCACCACCACCACTACTACTACCACCTTCTTCTTCTCTTTTCACCTGATTTCATGAAACTGTCATAAGATAAACGTTATGAGAGAGAGAGAGAGAGAGAGAGAGAGAGAGAGAGAGAGAGAGAGAGAGAGAAAGAGAATGGCACAAAGACAAAGGAATTTCAGGAAGTCGGTTGGTGCATGGCTCGCCAATGGCATGCGAAGTCACGTCGAAGATTCTCTTGTAGATCCTCTCTCTCTCTCTCTCTCTCTCTCTCTCTCTCTCTCTCTCTCTCTCTCTCTCACTCGGTTCCTTCTACAACGATAGTTACTTCTCTCATAAAGCTCATCCTACTTGGATGCATCGATAACGAGATTTCTGTGGAAGTTTCACAATAATAACTCATTTAATAAGACGACGCTCGACGATCGAACTTATCCAATTTGTTCTCTTTCGAACGAATACTTTAGATTTTATTTTTTTTAGATTTATTTCTTTCTCTTTCTCTCTTCATTTTTTCTTTTTTTTAATTTTATTTTCCTGGAATAAAACACACGACGATTGTTTATCTGCGTCTTATTCTCTTAATTAAAATAACTTCAAGATTCCGGAAAATAATAAATATTTATCTACTAAATGTGGATATATATAATAGTCAATAACTTATGCAACGCTAATCGATATTGCAATCACGTTATCAATAATTATTGGACGTAAATAATGAATGATAAATGGAAGCTACGAACGGAAGCTGGCAGGACGACGAAATGACCTCGATTAGATATTTAATACATTGGTATTCTCGATAACGACAATCGGAATCTTCTTATCGGTATGCCAAACAAAGTCTTTCTACAGAGAGTTATGCTTTTAAATAGAAATATCGTTTATTTACTTTCATGTGTGTTATCTAGTAGTATACTGCGAAAAGAAGTTTATTGAGAAGCGAAGAGATTCATAAAGAAGTAATTCGACATTCCACGTGGTTTAACGAGCTAAAAATCTTTCTTCAACTCTTTCTCAAAACTTTCGTTTATTTTATTCCCCCATAAGTGAGACTCAAATTTCTAGTCTTTCACAAAATTGTTAATTATCGAGTTGCCCAATAAATAATATGAAAATTTTCTGCATAAAATGGTCACCGTGATATTGAATTTTTAAGTAAAATAAAATCTTTAATATCTTGTTTCTAAACAACGCTATAATACTCTATTATTTTTCAAATATATTTGTTAACTCATATCCAAAAGGTTGGATAAATTATTTTTTTTAATTTACAAAATATTTTGTATTTTATATTTAAATAATGACAGAATATATATTAATATGAAAATAAATTGTATACCACAGTATTTTCTATCGAAAAAATAATTTTTAATATCCCACATTTAAATAAATAATTTTAGTATTCGTATAATATTAAAAACTCTCCAACATTGTTTTATTTAAATTGACCGAAAACAAAAATCTTGTCTTCCTCTTTTTAACATTCTCCTATTTAAACTAGAATTCACTTTTTGCTTTCTCCTTCTCCTTCCTCTTATTCGCCAAGAATAAAAAGAAGAAAAAAGCTTCTCGAAGATGTAGAAATTTTTCCAACATCCCCGAACTATGGATTCCAAAGAGAACTTCTAAGACGTTGCATTAAAGTAGAACGCGTCGTTTAAAGGTGATCTAACCAATGGAAAAGACGTTCTCGAGACTCTCCTTCTCTTTTTCTATCCTTTTCAACGAGCTACCAAAAGCAGAGACGAGGATCGACTTTGGATTAACTTCGCCATGGCCAATTAAATCGACAGTGGCTTCGTACCCTCACTTACACGAGAGAGAGAGAGAGAGAGAGAGAGAGAGAGAACTATCAACGACCTTTTCCTCTTCCTTTTATCGCCTCGTATCCCACCCGTTTATTCTCCTCTTTCCAAAGGATAAAGACTTTTCCTATGCCCTCCGAAAAACAAGATTATTATTAGAAAAACGAATATACAAGAAGGATCTTCTTTATCTCAAAAAGTTGTATTAAATTTATCTCATAATTTTCATAATAATAATTATTTAGGTTTATGAATTAATAAATAGTTGTTGCATAATTAATATTTGACTAATAAAAGAATAAATGATATTACAATTAAAAATTATAACTATTCTGAACATGCTTAATTTTCTAATCAATTTATAAGAAAAGAGTAAACATATAAAAAAGATAACGTGATGGATAGTAATAATTTATTTTTGCTGTTTTAAAAATAAGACGATTATTAAGAAAACGAATATACGAGAGTCATCTTCTTTATCTTAATAATTTTATTAAATTTATCATAATATTCGTAATATAATATTAATTTTAGTCAGTGTATGCATAAATGATTGCATGGAAAATAATTTACGAATAACGGAGCAACGAATATCAAATAAAAAATGAAAACTGTTTTGAACATGTAAAATTTTCCAATCGATTTATAGCAAAAATAACATCGGAAGATAATTTGATAGACAGTACAAAGCCTTATTTACATCCTCTGAAAAACAACATGATGCTTATTAGAAAATCTATTCTACGCGATGCATCTTCTTTATCTCAACAATTTTATTAGATTAATCGTAATAATCATAATAATTATTTCGATCAATTAATACATAAATGATATAACGATATAATGATAAACCATTAGCAAAAAAAAGTCCTGCAAACGATAGCAAATTAGAAAATAATTACTGTTCTGATTACGTAAATTATCTTAATTATTTAAATAAACGAAATAGTGTTTGAAATGTAACATCGATAATTTATTTACAAATTCGCGTTTAAAAGTAATCATACGCTGCGGTACTCGTTAAGCTTGATAATTAGATTGCAGCTTGACCATCTTGGAATATGAGTTGCAACGCATAAGGTAAACGATGGGGCTTTTTTGTAACACCGTTGTAGAACACTTATTTACATACGAGCAACGTTTGCTTTACGAGCCATAAAAGAAGCTTTGGGAGACACCTACGGCGATTTCTTTCTCCCCATTCCCCTTTCCACCTCTTCCTTTTTTCCTTCTCCTCCTCCTCCTCCTCTATCACGTCTTTGTCGTCGTCTTGGTCAGCAAGCAAATTCTTTTTAATAAGATATTTTCTCTATCGCGAAACATAATTCGCGAATTATAATTGATACCTCGTTATGATGAAAAAAAAACAAAGGAAGTAACCAGAACAAAAAGGTTTTAAAAAACTTCTTACACATTTTAATACCACCTACTTATCCTTCGGTTAAATTTTGTGCGTTCATCGGGTCGTTAAAATTCTCGTTATGGTTAAGCCATAAAGTAAAAGAAGAAAAAAGAAAAAAAAAGATGGGTAATGAAATTTATATTAATCAGGATGTAGGATGCCGCGTAATCGTTTAATAAAAGTACCAGGTAATCGTATGGTATGCATAAACGGTACGCTTAATCATTTCGATTACGAGTTTCTTCGTGGTGTGAACGATTAACGAGTCTCTCGCGTTGATGACTTAACGCGTTTTATGAACGAGATTCACGCACATTTTGTATTATGCATACGTTATTTCGTCGAACAGTCAAACCCTATCCCTCATCTCTCTCGCTTTATCTCTATCTCTCTGTATATACTTATTTACTCGTTTATAAAGAGAAACGAAGACATATACGGTAAAATAAAATCGCTCGTTACGCGATTCTCTGGCGCATATAAGCGGACAGCGAGCAACACGAACTAACGTGTTTTCTATGTTCGCGAGTAGTACCTACTACCTTTATTTATGACGCTAACACACGCTTGTTCAAAGAGCAAGCTCGTAACGATTTTTTATCTACCTTTTCAACGCTATCCCATCATTTGCATTTATAATTTAAAAACGAAACGAACACACACACAGAAAAGAAAGTAACAGAAGTTGGAAGCTATTGTTTCTCGTACTAATATTCTTAACCAATGCGTTATCGATTATGACGATCTAAAATTAGAGTAATTTTTCTTGTGATTTGTTTGTAGCTACTTAACTATAGACAAAATTGTAGGTAAATTCGTAAATTGATTAATATGAAATAAGAATTTGTTCTCTCTTTCTTTATGATCTATTTCTGATAGATTGTAAATTGTCATTCTAAAGGCACTTTGTTTTTTAGGAGAGACCACCTTCTTCCACACGACTCTACTAGGATCTAATTAAACGTCACCGCGGGAACTGTCGTTATAGCGACAATCGAGGAAATCCAATTTAACCCGTTAACGAAGCATCGGCTCGAATCAGCCAACGAATCGGCACGATCGTTCGTGACTACGCCAACCACCTTCTCTCCCTCTGGAATACAAAAGTTCTTTCCGAAACGAGATCAAAATACAATTCTTTGTTCGAAGAATATTCATTATCACGAGAATATCTACATTTGTATTATATTTATTATAAGAATAAATCGATACAATGGTATTTTTCTATTATATTTATTTTACCACTCGTAATTTTGTATTTATCATTCGTTTATCGTTCCACAATGGCGACTACTACTTACATTTGCATCAAAGAAGAGTAGCGAATAGTTTCTCATTGTTTCAAGGTATAACAAAATTTAGTAAAAACTTCGATGGTAGAATTCGTACACAGACTGAACGATAAATCTGTATAGTAATAGGACTTAGATTACAAATACTAATGCATAACCACGTAAAAATGTTATCATCAAATATGCAACTAATTATGAGAATAAACTAAGTGGAAGATTTTTGTGACAAAATGTATAGAATATGTATATAATTTGTGATAAAATAAATGATTTGAAATTTGTAAAATTATCGACATGGTTATTGAAATCATCTTATTGTTAATAGATACAATACCGTGAGCTTATTAAATTGAATACTGTCCAGATCGTAATTGAATACTATTAACAATGAAACAGTTAATAAACGTTAGAACAATAAGATTCAGAGAATATTCCATTTCCAAGAAGATAAGGAATACTAGGATATCCGGTTGATTAAAACCTGAGCTGAAAGCAATTGTCTCGTAACAGATGATGATAACTACTAGTCGCGTACTCGTCGTTTAGTTTCGCTCCGTCATTCGAGGATGATCAAGAACGATCGACCGGTTCGTCCCTCGGTATTACGGTCTTACGAGTTTTTCCTTACCAACTTCTTCCGCGAACTCGGAGGAAGAAATCGTAAATGCTCGGCACGACTTTCCAACTTGCCTTGGAACTCGTTCGGAAGTCAAGAAACGATCAGAGAAATAATTAATTCGCGCGGCTCCATTCGTTTTCTCTCTTTCTCTCTTTCTCTCTTCCTCTCTTTCTTGATCTTCTTTTCTCTTATTCTTTAACACGATGGCAGAAATTTATTGTTAACCCTCTATAACGTCATTTAACTTTCAAGTTATACTACTGAAGTATCTTTTTCTTTTCTTTTTTTTTTATAATATCGTATTTATTTTATTATTACAATTTATATGTTTATATTCTTAAACTATATTTAAACTATATTTTAAATAGAATAATTATATTCTAGTAAAATATATTGTATATACACCGAATATTGAAAAAATGTAATGTTACAGAATTGTATTTCCAATCATAAATTTGCGTTTGGCATTTTTGAAAAAAATTATTTTTTGTGTTATTCGCGCACGCGCGGATTTTAAGCATGGAAAATAATAACAATTACTTTTTTATTAACTGAAAGGTTTTAAAATCATTTGTCTAGTTAAATGTTGATTGTTTTTTAAATAAGAAAACAAATTTTTTTCCGATGTTTCGTATTGCCTGAAATTTGAGAACCGATAAATGTAATTTCCTTTAGGAAGATTTGCTTAGAAGAAGATTGAAATAAAGAAAAATAGAATAAAAGCTTGCGAAACATCGTAGTCCGTCTCACGTTTTAGTATCGACCGGCTCGCTTTTGCGCGCTGTAAAATTACTCTTCCTGGATCGAGCCCTTCTTGACGAAGCCTTCTCCGCCACGTCATTCTATAGGACACGTAGGGTTATCTTGTTTCTACAATAATAGAACTTTTCTACGTAACATTTTCTTCGAAAGAACGATCGAGTTTCATGTCGAAAATATAATATTCGTTCTGTCACAAGAATTAATTGAGCTAAGTTGTACGGAAACAATTACCTCTAATGATTTAAAATTAATTTAATTTAAAGATTTCATTTAAAAAAAGAAACAAAATATAGAAAATAAAATTATTATAATTTATTTTGTCCTGTTGTTTCATAATGTTTTTTAACGATTTATTCAGCGAATTGCATAATTAATATTATTAGAAATTTGTATTTTAATTTATGAGTTTATGGTTAAGAAATGATTAGTAAAATAACGTGATCTGTGTTAATTTGAGTAACTAATTTTATTGCCATCTTTAAGGTTGGTAATTTTCTATATAATTTCATTGTATTTTTATAATAAACTATAATTCAATATTGTTATTCGAATAGAAGGATGAAAATTATATATAAAATTAATTCTTTTTTGTTAGGTTGGAAGTATTACATCAATGAATTTGAACTATAGGATTGATCGAAAAAATAAATTGCATTTAACTTGGAAGTTGTATTTAATTCTAGATCATAGTAAGAGAATAATCCCCTTTTGTCTTTCTCATTCCAGTAACGTGTCCGCGAAACAAGATTCTTCTCTGTTACACGCTTAATTAGGATGAACGAACTTTTTAATCAAGGTAGAAAAGGGATTCCAGAGAAACATCCTAAGGCGTTTATACGTTAAAAAAAGAAGAACATAGTAGAAACGCCGAGTATAGGATTACGATATAAGAATGAAAAAACATTTCATAGCTGAGAAGAAACAAACAAGTGGAAAAAAAATGGGAGAGAGAGAGAGAGAGAGAGAGAGAGATAGACAAAATTATAAGTAGATGATGAATCATCAAAGATAAAAAAGAATTAGGCCAAATTACGCAGACATTTAAAACAAGCAAAACAATTATTCAACTTATATAAAAGACGTATAATACGTTGAGTAAAATTGATAATATAGTTAACATTATAGTATAATTATATGAAGTTGATTGTGAGTATAACTTGAATTTGGCAAATATTAACATTGAAATACAAAATAATTGAAATACTTTTGAAATAAATGCATAAAATAAAATTAAAAAAAAATATAGGTAAACGAGTATTTGATTTTAAAGTAACAGAGGGTTAAACATAATACAAATTGTATAATTTGTTGATCTTTATTTTGTAAAAAAAATATCAATTCTTACAATATACAATTATTACAATTACCAATCCACATTGCTACTTTGATCTTACAATAAAATATATGACATAAAACACCCAAACTACTTATTAAAAATAAAATTCGCTATAAAATAAATCAAAAATAAAACAAGAGAAAACAATTATAAAAAACCAATAGAAGCAAAATAGATCCAGTAGAAGAATAACTTTTAAAAATATTTCTTACCCAAAATAAAAGTTATCGAACAAAATTGTATATTCAATTTCAAATTGTCGAGGGGGTTGAAGATAGAATAACTTTCCGCTTATCTTGGGGTATATATAAATATATCGCAAATAAAATTAACAAGAAATAAAAGAGCACAGCATTGAGATGTTTGTTTACTTTAGAAGGAACGCATGGCGTTACACGGATGCGTTACACGGATGCGTTACACGGATGCATTACACACGAATACGTCACGCGATAAACCTTCCAGCAGAACAACAAAACTTCTCTCCTGCAACCTGTCGTAAATTGAATATGCAACGGATAAATAATAAATAAAACTGAACATAAGAAAAAGAATAATAATATAAAAAAGAAACTATCGATCCTTACTTCCCATAAACTGGCTAGAAAATACACACGTAAATAGGACTAAAAAAGTTCTAAAAAAAAACATAAATAAAGATTATATAAAGGTATAATAGCTGTGTAAACTTACCGTAAACAGCTCGTTTGAAACTAAAAAGACGAGATTGCGGGGAGAGGAGGATTCCAGCGTGATTCGTTGAACACGAAACGAGTTCTTCAAAAACTCCCTCTACCGTTTGTCGGACATCAAAGATTTACCGTTCCTCCAACAACAAGGAAGAGGATGAGCAGGCTGAAGAAAAGAAAACACGATCAACGTTGATCCTTGCGATTCCTTCTCTTTCCGATTTTATTTTTTATCTCTCTCTCTCTCTCTCTCTCTCTCTCGCGCGCGCTTTCTTTAGCTTCAAATTTTGTTATTTTGTTGATCACTTACAACAACACGATACACTTGTTTTCCTTTCTTTTATACATATATATCTCTTTCAATTAGTATCAATTAGTCTCTTTAAATCGCTTATCTATTCTTCCAAATTTTCATACACGCGATTAAAGTTGACAATTAGCCAAATCTCTGTCTTTCTTTCTCTTATGTTGACACAGTGATAACACACGCGCGTGAAGAGAGACAGACGACAACGACGACGACGACCACGACGACGAAAATGATGAAGACGAGTTATACTCAACGCGAGGAATCAGACAACAACAAGAGCAACGATTGGTTGGAACGCACGCAGAAGGAACACGTGTCGCGTGGTAAAGAGAGATAGGAGATCATAGAAATCAGTTTTTTTGTGTATTATGAATTAATTGAACTTTCGTGGCTAGAGTAAGAAAATGGTAAGAGACTTGACTACAGAGTTTCACTTTTGAGGTTATGTTCGAGCATCTGGCGTCCGTTCTGGCTCACGTCGCGACTCGATCGCCTATGTGTTCTCCCTCCTTTTCCTTCCTTTCTTCGTTCGTTCTTTCTTTCTTTCTCTCTCTCTCTCTCTCACTATCTTTTTCTATCTGTCTGTCTCTCTTTCTTTTTCTTTCCTTGTGCTTATCTCGAACGATAAAATAAAAAGCAAATGTCTTGATACCAGGACGTACGACATACGACTGAATAGGACGAAACCAAAGGAATGCGTTATCGAATGCAACGCGAGTTTCTGTGCTGCTGCTGCTACTACGTGTCTCGTTTATCTACCTCTACCTCTCTTTCTCTCTCTTTCTCTCTCTCTCTTTCTCTCTCTTTCTCTCTCTCTCTCTCTCTCTCTTCCGTTCTCTCTTTCTTTACCACGGGAGAACCGGCGAAAAACTGCGAGAAAATCCAGCCATGCTAGCTGCGCGACCGGCGTCGGACTGCCGCGAACATCGGAGCGGGGATATTCGCTCGAGTGGCATCGTCCGTTTCTATGTGTTAGTAAAACCTTCCCCACTCTTCCCATCCACCTACACTTTCTCGCCACTCACACTCTCTCTCTTTCTCACACGCCGGGAGTATAACGTAGCGACGATGACTACGCCAACACGACGAACCATCCCTCCGCCTCTCAACTCCCCCACCAACCTACCCCACTCTCCAGCGCTACGCACACAACATGTCCGTTCAAATCCCCACCATTCGAACGCTGCACCCGAGAATACCCGACGATGCTCGTGGCTCCTGACGAAGTCATCCGAACGAGATGCAAAGGTAAACTTATTGAGAGCAAGAGAGATAAATTTACCAAAGGATTCGGCGCATGCGTTTCAGCTTCTTTCGCGGCACGCGGTCGCACCCACCAAACGCGCATTACTTCGCGAGCTTCGTATTGATGTAGTAGGTATAATCGCACGATTCAGGTAACCGATCGTAAGTTAGAGATAAGTGACCGCGCAAGCTAATTCCGTTTGTCATTTTCTTTTTTCCTTCAATTTTTGTAATTTACTCTCGAATTTTTAATGGTATTATCGGACATGTACTTTCAGAAAGGTTTTATATAAAAATAATTATTTTTTTAATTATTTAATTAATTATCTATATAATTCTTTTGATCTATAAAATTATAAAGTAGTCATAGTTGTCAAATCGTTTTTTTTCGATATGAAATCCCAAGATAGTCAACTCGAAAATCAAAAATCGAAAATCGAAAATGTACGTATTCTTTTATAATGTTTTTTGATTATAATCCCAAGGTAAATAGATGAAAACCTGAATTACGTACTTTTGCGTCATTCGATTCCTAGTAGAAAACACACATTACGCATATCGTATAAGTCATACGATATCAATATGTTAACTGCTGACCGTGTTTATCCATATAAATCCATTTAGTTATTTCGCGGAGATCAATCGGAAGCTATTTAGATTAGGGGAAACTTCATTTCGCCGAAGCGTGAAATACGAATATGTACGTTTCTTTATTATTACTGACAAGGGAGAAAGATAGAATATCATATAAACGTAATACAAAATTATAAGAAATATACGTTATTTCGCATGGCAATAGGATGGATCGATCGATCGCAATCAGCTAGAAAATGTATTCGAATTGTTGGATAAAAAATAAATTGCGAACAAATCATTGGTGATAACATCCGATCGTTTTTGTTTTGTTTTATCAACGGAGTTGACAGAGTGATTATATGAGGAAAAGCTCATCCAAGAGGTAGATTTCTCAATTTGAAACATTTTCACGTTTAACTCGGCGAGTCGGTGGAACTTTATTTTCCTTTTAGAAAACATTTTCCCGTTTTCTCATTGAAAGCAGTGAATTTCTGCCGGCGTTCGTTGAATTCTTGAACAGGATGCTATTCCGAGTGCAGCGCGCGAGCGGGGCCTGCGATACGAAAAGAAGAGTCTCTGAAAATGGTGGCTCCCGTCATCATCACCACCACCAACGTTCCGCGGAGTTAACTAATGAATTCCAACGCGGTTATATCCCGACGCACGGCTCGACTGCATTTCGAGGTCTTATCGTTGGCTGGAAATCAGCCTGCTTGGCAGATGTTCGCTAAAACCTCGACCTCGCTCTTCTTCTTATTCTTCTTCTACTACTTCTATTTCTTTTTTTCTTTTCTTTGCTCTTCTATTTTTCTCTCTCTCTTTCTCTTTCTTTCTTTCTTTCTTCCTTTTTTGCTCTCAGCAGCACCATCAGACAGCATCACCTTTACCTATCTTCTCTTCCTTTCTTCATCCAAGGAAGAAAGTAACAACCTAAGACGCTAAGTGCAACCTCTTCGAGGATGCAAAAGCAAGTAACATCGCGAATGCATCCTCGAACCACATTTTCCTTACGTCCTTTCGCGATCAACGTTAAGCTTTTTCAATGCTCATCGCGACCGGTCCAAACGCTGCTCTACTTTCTTCCTTTTAAAATGAGAATTTATTTTCTTCTTCTTTTTTTTTCTTTTTTCTTTTCTTTATTTTTATCCCCGGGAAGTTTGCTCTTTTATCAATCGGTAACGAAACAAAATTATTATTTATTTTGTAAGTTAATTTGTCATTCGAACATTAGAAAAAACAAATCAGAGATAAAGAAAGGGAAATAGATTTTTCTGATCAAATTCTGTAGCCATAATTTATGATCGAGATCGAGTTTACTTCATTTGCTAAAAAGTTAAATATTACATTCGCGAGATAACAAGATATCTACCTTCGGTAGTGGCTAAAAAATACAGCAGTGATATTAAATTCCGAAGTTTTCTTCTCTTCTTTATACAAACGAACAAAAATGTGGAAAAGCGTGTAGAAAGAGAAAACGTTATTCGGAAAAATAAGTCGAGAGTGACGCGTTAACATTTTTTTGTTCTTTTCTTAGCATTTTTGTTGAAACGCAATGAGGAAATGTACTCATGTATGTTTTATATCATAATGATAAAATTCTATGAATTTATATTGGACAGGTTTGCAAATTATAAAGTTATTTGATAAGAATGAAATACAACGGAGCGTGTCTTTACCCCCAAAGCTCATCAAACTCAATGAAAAAGAATTTGAATTCATCGTCTTTCGGATCGTTTTCAGTTTCACTAGTTTTCATCATCCAATTAGCATATTTCTAACTTTTCATACAATGTTCATGCTCGCCGCTTGAATTCCGATTGTAATTTCCGCATTATTTTCCGTAAGCTTTTAAGTTGGACGATTCGAATTGAAAGAAAGAGCCTTTTTCTTCGGAAAGCTTGCAGTAGCTTTCTTTCTTTCTTTCTTTCTTTCTTTTCCTCTTACTTCGATCTTTCTTGCAAAAGGACCTTTGTTTTTTATGGAACCACGAGAGGGAGAAAAACAGAATCTAATAGCGCTAGTTTCAACTAATTTAACGAGTTTTAACAGATTAGACTTTTCATTGATATTAGCTTATAGTATTGATTAAAACTCTAAAATACTATTGTTGTTTTACTTATATGCAATAGTTTATTTCTTTAGAATTTTCTTTCTCGTTTGTCAACATTTCATTGCTTTTATAATTCCATATCGTAGATATCGATTGAATTTATATTGTTATTTCCGTCCCGTACTATTCGTACTTTCTACCTTTTAATCCATCCGATAGAGATTAAGAAAAAAAGGGCTCCTTCTTCTTTTTTTCTTCTTCTTGACCCGGAATAATGACGGTCGAAGTACTCGACTTTTAATTCTATTTCATAAGAATTTTTGTGTAAAGTGCACAGTATCGTAGTTTTAAAAGTACACTGAATGCGCCGGCGACGGCCGACTCTCTCAAGTTTCGTTCCAAGAACTTTCAAGTATACCTGTTTCTTCCGGAGTGTACATAAGCATATTTCTTCTTCTTCTTCTTCTTCCTCTTTTTTCTTTTTTTTTCTTCCTCGGCCGAGTTTTACGAGGGGAAATGAAATTTTCTTCCACTCGACCCTCGATGATACAATCACGTTTCACCTCGGTAGAGTAACAGGAAATTAAATTTTTTTCCTATCTGTTTGCTGTTTTTTCTTTTTTTTTTTAATATAATACGTACCACTAAACATAACCTAACGGAAAGTTCACAGTCGGTGTCTACGTGAACTTTTAATTATATCTTTCTTCTTCAGTCATACGATAACGATCCTATTCTCTTGGACAAAAAATAAAGATACTCATTTGTATTTTAAAGAAATAATACCATTTTTGCAAGACAATTTTAAAATTTACTCATTTACTTTGTTAATATTATGTAATTAATATATTCTTCAATATAAATAATCATTTTTTTTTTCACCTGTGTTTCTCATATTTATGTCTAAAAGGATATTACAAGCCCTATAAATTGTTACATTGCGACGGGTTGAATATTGAACCAATAAATAGAAGCCCTTAAGATTATGCGTATAGTAAGAATTACGAATAACCAATTACGAAGTTACAAATAATTTGTTAGTTTTTTCTTTTTCTTTTTTTTAAGAGGAGGAAAAGAAATAAGACAAACGTGTTTCTTAATTCAATAAAAGACTGAACCGGTTTGAAACATTTGTTTTAACAAACTCCTAACGCCTTTGTCACGATAGACGATAACCCCCTCGTTTTCCTTTTATTTGTTTTCCTTCACTCGAAGCTTGGCGTTACCTCACGACGCTGGTACCTTCAGCATTCTCTCATTGGGGGAGAAAGTACGAAGGACAATATGCGTGCCGACCGCTGCGAGACAGTCTGTTCTTTGTTTCTCTTAAGCCCCGACACATTTCTCTTTTCCCGCGAGAAACTTTCACGATCGCAACCCTCTTCCGTCTTCCATTTTAGCTTTTCACCGTAAAAAAAAAACAAAAGAAAAAACAAAGAAAGAAATATACAAACGTTTCCACTTGCGAGCGAACAATTTTCCTGTTCTTTTTGTTTGCGTTCGAAACAAAAACAAACAAAAAAATACGAACAAAAAAAGAGGAAAAATTACTTTATCCTTTCACCTTCCTTCTGTTTTCCTCCCCAAAATTTAGAGTAGACATTACTTACGACCAGTTAATCTCAAAAGTTCCATGATTTATGTTCGATCAGATCCGTAATGGAAGTTGTAATCAAAAGAAAAAGAAAAGAAGAGAAAAGAAAAAGGAAAAGTTGAAAATTTATTGGTTAGAAAGATATAGCGAAATTCCATGAGAGTGGAAACTTTGAGAAACGGTCAAAGGACGTCTAGCGTAAATTTAATTTGACACCCGATATACGTCCTTCCCCTTCCTTTTAGTAGTGTATACCCAAAATGTGTGCTGGAGCAAAGCTAGAGAGAGAGAGAGAGAGAGAGAGAGAGAGAGAGAGAGAGAGAGAGAGAGAGAGAAAGAGAAAAGGGGGTGGGAGGAACGTCGCGTTAGGTGCTAATTAAATGCGTCCTTTGATACGACGCAAGGTTCGCGGAGAGAAGCTCATGTTGAACGAACGCTTGGTAATCGTCGTAAACGATCGATATCGTCGAACCCCATTTCTGTTGGAATTGCTCCTGCATCCTCTAATAAAGCTGACCAATTTTAGAGCATACTCTCTTTCTATTTAGTTAAAATAATTAGAAAAAAATAACAAAAATAAAATAAAGATAGAGAGAGAGAGAATAACGTAAAACTCATTTGAAGGGGATCAATCGAACAAAATAACGATTCATCTTTACATAGGTACCAACCGATAATAACGTACTCGACAACACAGGTGTATCTGTTCTAACGAAAGAAATTTCCTAGAAAATAAAATAGAACATTAGTGGATCGGAACAGATAGATCGAACCAAAAAAAGTAGTATGTGTGCAAGTAATATACACGACGCAACGACAAATCGTAACATTTTCGACGCCGACTGAGCAAAATGTGCATACTTGTGCGCAAGGGATTCAAGCTACCGTACTTGGAATGCCTATATATAATACATATATATATATATATATATATATAGACGTAGGAATGCAAATGTGAGAGAGGATGTAGAAGGTTTTGAAGCATGTTAGTTGTGTGTGTGCCTGAGCGAAGAATATCGAAGGTTCCAGAGTTAGGTAGTTGTGCGTGTGGAAAATCAGTTGATCAACAGTTGAACGAAGTATGGTAGATTTTAGGCATTAGTTCTGTATGTTAATGAAACTGTTATAAAAATAATTGAAATAAAATGTAGAAAAATAAATCTAGTCTATATTAGCACAAAGAGAAACTCAAACTAAAAGGCTTACACTTCGAATCTATATAATACCTGCACACACACTGGTTTTTATTGATTATTTTCTTTCGTTTGTTTTATCGATCAAGAGCAACGAATTTCGAGATTGAACGAAGCGAACATAAACGATTTTGAAACTTTTTTACTCTTTCGTTCGGATGAGATCGTAGGAGAAAGCAAAATCCTTCTTTTCACGTTGATGTGATTCTAACACTTTAAGTGTGTGGTATCGTTAAACGATGCTCGATTAAGCTTCACTGCAAAGATATTTGTACGTCTCACGTATGCATAGCTTTGGCATGTGAACGTAGCTTTGGTTCCCCCGATTTATCAACGAGACCCTATTTCAACCCTCTTTCTCTTGAACTTGGTAGACTGAACATTAGCGGCTACTCCGGATGAAAGCGTTGACAGTTTGTGAGCGAGAGAGTGAAAGAGAAAGTGTGTGTGTGTGTGTGTGTGTGTATGAGAAAGTGTGTGAGAGAGAGAGAGAGAGAAGGTTGAAGTCTTCGTTCGCAATGGAACATTAACTAATTAGCTCGAACCGGTCTCTCCTTCTGGCAGCAGTTTCAGAGAAGCTGACAGACGCTGCTTGGTTATCGGGAGGCGGAGACAGATTATGTTAGTTAGGGAGAGAGATGTAATTAAGTCCCTCTGACGCGGTTAACTGAGATCACCAACGAGGTAAACTAACTGCCGGCCTCTACCGCGTTGCCAATAATGTTATGAACGGGATCTACGATGGACCGATACATAAGAGGAACATAGTCCTATTATATATTTTTTCGATAAGTCAACCATATTCAGTAGTATTATTCGTTAGAACAAATATTATTTGTTAATTATGTTTCTTATACGGAATAATTTATTTGATATCGACACATATCATCAAAAAATGTTGAACCCTAATTAAAACTAACCAGTCCGACCTCGATTAAACCATTTACACGAAAGGAGAACTTTTCGATGTATATTTTTTTATTCATTCATGTAAATTATTCAAGCAAAATATCCAACCTTTTCGTAGTCGTTGAAAAATTTATCCCATAATGGATAGCCTTTCCAAGCATTTCGTGTCCATAAGTTTTCTATTCTTTTCGCGACGAAAAGGAGAAGTGGAATTAGACGGCTGTTCGACCCACTTTTTGGACGATAATTTAAAAGCCTCAAGGAAAACGAGCAGTGGTGTTATGTCAAGCAATAAGTCGACGTTTTCGTGGTCGCGTGACCATTGCGATAAATCCTATTTAACAACTTACGTATATACATATATAGGTAATAGTATTTATTTCTTTGAACGTTTTTCATCAACATTTCTAAAGTAGAAGGAGAATTTACGATTGATTGAAATTCGTAGAATAATCTAAAAAATAATAATTATATCAGATCGTTCTTTTCATCTTTCACATCTTCTTCTTCTTCTTCTTCTTCTACTTCTTCTTCGAATGACAAGGAAGAAAAATGGCTCTCGCATTTGTATCCTTCGAGATTGCGGGATTGTTCCTTCGAATAGTATCAACGTGAACTCTAAAGAGCAAGAAAAAGAAAGAAAAAAAAAAAGAAAAAGGAGGTACACTGTGTATTCGCGGAATGGGAATAGAAGGAAGAACTTACGGCCGTCTCGTGGAAAACTTCCTTCTCCTATCTCTCTATCTCTTTTCTTCTTTTTCTTCTTCTTCTTTTTCTACTATTTCGAGAAATCCGACATGGAGCCAAGGTGAGAGAGAAGGCTTCTGCGACTTCTTCGATACCACGTTGCGCGCACTAGGATAACGATTTCTATTATAAAACGGCTTTTTCACGCATCACTGTATGTCACATTGGACCTCCAGCGTTAGCTTTGACGCTGACGTAAGCTGCTTTCTTCTGATTCTAGATTTTCTTACCATCCAAGTCCTTTTATTCACGTTTCTATTATTTTTAGAAATTTCTTTAATGTATCTTAAATTGATACGCTTTTATGTTTCTAGAAAAAAGTAAGCAAGCACGAATAACACGTGTTTTGGGAAATACAAAGTCACGCGTTTTAAACTTCAATATTTTCGTCAATTATTATCGAACTCGTAAAGAAAATTACTTGATTTATTTTTCTTATCACATACGGCAAGAAAAGAAAAATCGAAGAAAACCATCGACTCATCCTCTTATCATCGTTATCCGATACCTTTTCGAATCTATCATAAATCGAAGCTCGGTCCTGGTCTAGACGAAGGTACCAAACAAAATCCATAAATTTCTGCTCTGCCAAGCTCGTGGTGGTTTCCGTCAGAAGTTCTCCAAGTTCCGAAAGTAGTATTTCTGCGCTCGTGCCGCCACCCTCGTTCGCTTTCGCGACCTCCACGAACGAAGCATAAATAATGTTTGGGGTTGGGGATACCTTAGGAAAGAACAGTTGCAACCGAGTCTTCAAAGGAATCAGAAGATTCAACTTGTGTCCTCTCTTATATCTTTTTTTCCTTCTTATGTGTTTCTTTACTCTGTATCTTTCATTTTATTATTATTAGTTATTACATATTTAGCTGGTATTTATTAAGTCAATATTTTCAATTCATTTTAATTTCATCAATACGAGAACTCTTTCAGTATTTTAAATATATTTATCAATATATTAATTTGATTCGAGTTTCTTCCTTTTATAAATATATTAGCTATTTAATTATAATATTGATTCTCAAAAGTATTATACAATATTTATTTACCAATTAAATATTAATTTAATATTTAATATTTTTTATTTTAAAAAATACCGGAAAATAAGAAAATACAATTAAAATTAATTTTACGAAATAATATGCATTCTTCATATCTCTCTCAAACAAAATATTTATCATAGTAGAGTACGTTGGGATAAATAGGCCATCAAAGGGGTGCGTTTCCACGAAGCTTGGAAAATTAAGTCGGACGGACCTCTAGCAAACTATACGAAAGTCACGAGAATATCTAGGTTGGAAGAAAATTGGCTCGGCCAACTAGCTTTTCTCTTACGACGACTAACTTAGATTTCGAAATCGAAATACTTTCTGTTCTCTTTCCAAACTTACACGCTATTATAATTTTCTCTTTTTTATTTCTTTATTTAAATACAAATATTTATATATATATATGTATATAGATATTTCTTAGAAGGTCAAATATACAGACTCAATCCAATATCCGAGTATCGTAGCGTACAATCCACAATATCGAACAGTATTTCCTTTAGTTCGATATCGAGAGTATCTACTTCGTGAATTTTATCCGAAATCTTGGAATAAGCTTTCGTGGCATGCGCGATACCAACCAACCAACCGACCCTTCTCTCCACTTTTCACAAACCTCCCTTCCAGAGTTTTTCAACGTACCGTAGTAAGAAGTTTTTCGTTTTCTTGTATCGAAACTCGAAGAGACGACCATGTCTCGTAGACGATAGAAACTAGACAGTCGTTGGAAATTTTCAGGTGGCGTTCCTATGAATTCGTGTAGGAGTATTTTCTCCTATTCTCTTTTCCTATTTTTCTCTCTCTCTCTCTTCTTTGGCGAAATTCGATAGAGGCACCTTGGAGAGACAGTCATACCCCTGTTTTTGAGATCAAAGCTGATATCGGATATCGTCTATGAGGATGCGCTAAACTTGTACGTGTTTCAAGCTTTCATCCCGAACCTTCCCTTTCCTCTTTCATTGTCTCTATCGGCATCTCCATATGGTTTCCCTTTGTTTTAGTCGATCCATTGAAAGAGCAAGAAGACTTTTCCGCATCCTCGCAGTGGTCGATCGCGAATTTCCTATCGAGCTCTTTCGAATATCTCTCTCTCTCTCTCTCTCTCTCTCTCTCTCTCTCTCTCTTTCTCTTATTCCCTTATTCTCACTCTTTCTCTCTTATTCTCGCATTCTATGATTCCGCGACGCGTAATGAGTTCCACGCTCTCTGACTTTACCGTCTTTTGTTCAGCGTGATAAAAGGCCTGACGATTTCAATTAGGCCGGCCGACAGTCCTGGGGAAATATCGACGAGAACTGCCCCCGGTGTCGCGTTTACCTTTCACGCTTTTCAACAAATCGAGCGTGGAACTTGTGCCAGACCAATTTTCCACACCAAGCTCCTGTATCTATCTGTGTATATATATTACTGACCAAGAGTTTCGAAACTCTACGTAAATTTAGAGAGAGAAACACGATATTTGTAAGAAAAAAATATATAACTTTAAAGTAACCGATGTAAATTAATTCGTCAAAAAATAATGAGAAAATTATATGGTTATAAAAATATGTTATAATCTTTTAAAATATAAGTGTCAATATATTTTATTGACTTATATTTATGACTTATATTTTATCATTTCAAAATTGATAAGTCTATTCGAAAAAAAAGGAAGAGGTATATTTAATCATCGGCGTGTAGAGAATATATTTCTTGATAAATTTATGAGATAATTTTGTAATTGAAACTTCATTGATATTCCTTGTTACCTAGATTTGAAATTGACTTAACTCTAATAAAAACTTTGAATGCGTGCGGTAACGTAATCAATCGATTTTCGGTAATCGAGCGAAGCTTCACGTTGCAGGTGCCGGTTAATGATACGAACCAAGAAATTCTCAGGAGTATCGATTCTAGACACTTCGTATTTGCGATGAAGATGAATCCGTTGTCTCCGTTGAACTTGGTTATAAGAGAGATAAATAGATAGAAAGAGAAAGAGGGAGAGGGAGAGGGAGAGAAAAGGATAGAGTTTGCGTAATTCATCAATGTAATTAAACTCGTGCATAGCTAACACTACGAGGTTATCTAACCACGCTCCAGTTCTTAATGGTCCGTCAATTTTAACTCATGACTTTTGCACGAGTCTATAACTACTTACGAATTTCAACGGAGTGAGTAAGTAAGTAAGTGTGTATTCGGTTTGAAAATCAGGACTTAGGAAATTCGAAGGAGTCGAGGTCAACTCGTATTTCTCGATGTGGTTCAATTTGTGACATTTCTAATGGCTCTGATAGGAAATATATCATGACATTTGAGAGAAGTATTGATTACTATAATGTCGTTGGCTTTTTCTAACATTTTATACGATATCTTACATTACTTATCAATGCAATTTCTTAATCCATTTCTCACTTACAGTTTTGTATGTGTTTCTCTAGCGTTACTACTACGACTATTTTAACGTCATACAGTTGCAGTCTGATCCTAATCACACGGTGGTATTCCTCTGTGTAGGTCATTTTATTTCTCCAGACGTAAAGGAGTCCCTGAAAGCGGAATGGACTTGTCGTGTACCGCCCCTGGCCTTTTTCCTTCTTCAACCCGCTTCTTTCCTTTCGTGGTAACTTCGTCGTTCATCTCTAAGAGTAGTTGTCAGGCTACACTACACCTACTTTACGGAATAATGCGTTTCGGGGCTGGTTACGTGGCCAAAAAGAAAAGAAATCGATTTCAGTTCTTTTCCTTTTCTTTTACTTACGAAATAAATATATTAAAACGAGAAAAATGCTAGTCAAATCGTTCGGAAATGAAGTTAACTAAATCAGACATCTGAACAAAAATATTGTCAAGTTGTATTAAACAATAAGAGAAAAATAGTCTTACTTTTACTCACGATACACATACATATATAAAACCGAGAAAAGATAATCAAACGCGTACTATATTTGAATGATTATGCCTAAAATTTGTGAAACGAAGTTAACGATATCAGATGAGAATTTACGTTGTCTCAACGAGAATAGAACGTATCCTATTCGCAAGAACCTCGAGATTCGTAATCTAACTTCAAATTAACGCAGCCTAATTCTCGTCCAATTCCCGGGCCGTCGGTGAAGACCCTGAGGGAGAAGCAACATAGAATGTCGTCGTCGTCGTCGTCGTCTAGTTGCAATTCGCTAAAACGAGTTTCGATAAAGTTAACGTGCCGGCTACCCACCGAGCGACTCTACATTTAGACACTTAAGTAAGTTAACCGACAGTCGGCTACATTGCGAGATTCCGTTAGAATGTCTCTTCGTGTGGACGTTTTCTATCTTCTTCTTCTCTCTCTCTCTCTCTCTTTCTCTTTATTTCTGTCTCTCTTTCTCTCTTTCTTTATTGGTTACATCTCCATTTCTATCTTTCGATGTTTACTTCGCGAAGAGAAGCGCACACGCAATATCCGCATCCCTCTCGACAAACTCGTCGCACGTCGTGTCTGTCTTGCGTGCCAGGCTTTAGTTGCGAAAGAGTAAGATAGAGAGAGAGAGAGAGAGAGAGAGAGAGAGAGAGAGAGAGAGAGAGAGAGATTCACCTTCCGGCAATATGCGAAATTGGCTCTAAGAGGTAAATTGTGTTGACACGAGAGAGGAACGAATGGATCGATTGTTTGTTCTTCTCTTTCAACTTACTACTATGTATGTATGTATGTATATATATATACGTAACTACTGAAACTCTTCCGAAGGACGTAGTATTATAAACCGGATCGTCAAAGTAAAAGCTCATCGAAAACGTTATCTTCTTCGATGACATCTCTCGAAGGTCTCATCCATCTCATTCTGATCCTCCTTCTCGTCATCATCTTCTTCTTCTTATTATTATTTTTCTTTTTTTTTTCTTTTTACTTCTTCTATTCTGTTCTATCTTTTCCGGAAACTTTTCTTCATCAAGGTGGACGGGTTCGCGTAGTTGAATAATTCCCAGCTAGATCTTATATTTGTTTTCTCAACTTTTTACGAACATTCTTATTGTATTGGTAATACAAGAAATATTAACAAATGATATTAATATTATTAGAAATTTGTTCATTCTTTAAATCTCTTTATCAAATTTTTGGCTGTATAAAAAAGATCATTATTATTATTTTTAGTAGTTCTTAATCACGTACACATAGGCACATGTTTTTCTTCCCCTTTTTTCGATAAAGAATATTCGTATTACTTTGGTAAGATAAAAAATAACGAAGAAAAATATTTTCATTCTTTAAATTTATTTATCAAACTCTGTACTATATAAAAAAATGATTATGATTTGAAGTAGGTCTCGATCACGTGCACACATTCGCATGTTATTCTTTCCCACCTTTCTTTTGGAGCTCATCATATTTGACGAGCACACAAGAACGGTGACCGAATCGAAATTAGTATCAACGTTCCCGTTCGTCCCACCGTAACAATTTTGAAAATTAACCGAAACGCGTAACGATGCTAATCGATTAATTAGCTAGTGGACAGTCGTTTGCGCCCGGCAAATCGTTCTACAGTTGTGAACGAGAAAGCAACGAAACATCGTTTACCAGGCCGGTGATCTCCGTTAAAGTTTATAACGTTCAGCACCGGGCATACGGTGTACTACCATTTGTTCTACCTGCATTTACAATTCGAATGCCGCTAATCCTCATAATCGGTGTACTTGCACCGGTGTCATCCGTTTGGCTTAGTTCCAAATTAGTGTAGTTTATATTATATAAGACTAAATGACTTATACATATATATATAAGACTAAATAACTTATATAAAAGATTCCGTATTCTTTTTTGTTTATTCATTATAATCGTAAACTAATTTATGTATGAAATAAATGAAAATAAAAAAAAAGATTTGTATCGTC
Source organism: Polistes canadensis (assembly GCF_001313835.1). Lineage (NCBI taxonomy): Eukaryota > Metazoa > Arthropoda > Insecta > Hymenoptera > Vespidae > Polistes > Polistes canadensis. Next base: position 236,531 of record NW_014569754.1, on the reverse strand, counting down.
GTGAATGAAATCGCGCAAATGATCGTCGAAAAGTTAGCTTCGCGATCGAAGCAGTGCTTGAAGCAGAAAAGATTTAAGCCAATCACTGATCAGTAGTGCCACGGGGATTGAAAAATTCAAGCGTGCTACGAATAAATATTTCCTCCACGATGGTCGTTTAAAACCCGTATGAGAGAGGAGAACCGATTCGTAGGATCGATCGATGTACAACCGATTGCTCGTCCGATCGGAAATTCATTTTTTGTAAATCGGCCGCGACGCGACCACGTGATGGGAAATATTTTATCTAGCCATTGTTGCACCGCACGATGTCTAAATACCCTCATCCACCGTGACGTTACTTGCCCGAACGATTCCACTCGCGGCCAAACAATAAATCTGATAATCGCTCTACCTGCTTCCACCTGTATAAATACGTACAACACTCCTGTCTCACTGCACGCTTGCTACCTTTATTCTACCACACGATTCACTACATTTTTTTTAATAATAACTAATATTTTATCAACGTTATATTTTAAATACGAAGATTAAAATCATTTTTATATTATTGATTGCACACGTGTTACCTTTGTCCAACGATGATTCTTCATTTTTCCATTGAATAACAAATATTTTTTCAAAGTTTTAACGATAAAAATCATTTTTGTTAAATTAATCGTTAAATCTTTGGTCTAATATAAATGTAAAATGAGTACAGGATCGAATTGTAGGTATATCTAATTTTTTTTTTCTTTCCAATCTTCTAGAGACAAATACAGACGTAGTTTATCATTCATATAGAAGTACTTTTGAGTTTGTTTTCTCTCAATCGTGATCATTAAAACGCTTTGAGTCGGAGCGATTATGAAGAAGAACCAGTTTGTTCAATAGCGAAGTAACACTTGTTTGAACAAAGACGTGCTTGTATCGTTTTATCTCATCGCGTACCAGGAACTACACTCGGAGATTCTTTGCCTCGATTGACACATTGAAGTATACATTAGGGAAGATAAAACAAATTGGTTTATAAACACGAGTTATGCGAATAGTTGATTGACAATTTCTCGCATATCGTCGAATCATAGTTTATTATTACACGGCACGTGCACTAAATGCATTTGAAAACTTATCATTCGCGAGTCCTAGAACTACCGATTTCGTTTAATTCTATTGGAATAACAGAATGAACAGCATTAAATGGGTTAGCCATCTCGCTAACATGCAAACATAGGATGATATTACTGTTGACAGAACTTTCCTGGAGGAATATTAGTCGAACGTGGTACATTTCCAGATCGCGAATATGCCGAAAGCTTGATTATTTCAATTAATGAAAGAGACTTTCAATCTCTCGACAGAATTTAATGAATTTAAAACGATTCTCTCTCTCTCTCTCTCTCTCTCTCTCTCTCTCTCTCTCTCTCTTTTTCATTTTCGTATTAAATTTGTTTCTCCGATAACTGTGTATGTATCGAGCATTTTATTGTATATATTTTTCAATTAAACTAAATAACATGACGAGTAAATAATATCTATTGTTTTAAAATTAACATACAGAAAATTTTGTAACATCTTCGATTTTAGTATAGTTAGCTTTTGTTCGCTAATTCTTGTAATAATGGACCATCGAGAATCGGCATAAAATACGCGCGTGCAAACATCGACAGTTCATTAAATTAAAGCCGAATACGAAGCAACGTGACGTAGTATAAACGTGAACGTGTGAGTTTATCGCGACGTGTCTTGTCACCGTAATTTTTTTCTCTCTCTCTCTCTCTCTCTCTCTCTCTCCACTACATTTTGCCGATTTTGAAACGTGCTAGGAATATCCTGGAGAAAAACGTTTTAAACTTTATAATATCATTTCGATATTTTTTAACTTCGATTAGTATCGATTGAAAATTTACTCGTAATAACCCCTCGTGTAACCCTCTTTTCTATTTATTTTATCATAAATTTAATTCAATTAAATATACGATAGATTTTCAGCACATCTTACGGTATAACATAATCGTGTATAGTGTTCCGTTGCGTTTTATGCGAATGGTATAACAGGTGCATCTGCGACGAATTTAATTCGTAGCAGTAACGTGTATGGTGTGCGATAAGTATGAAATACACAAATATACACAAAATACAATAAAATGTTATAGACTCCTTTCGGATTCTTTATCTTTTTGAATGTTCGAGTTTTTTCGTTTTTTTTTCTTTTCGTAAAAGAAAAGACTTTTTGATACCGCTTCTCTTTCTCTTCTCGAAGGATTGAGAATATCTATGGGTGTAGTTTCGCTATTATATCGTTCAGTAGCTCGAAGATGCAAGCAAATCTTGCGAGAAGGAGAAAGAAAGAAAAAAAAAGGAAAAAGGAAGAAGGACAAAAGGGTGAATGTGCGATGCATCAGTCCTTTTTCTCTCTTTCTTTTTTTTTCTTTAGATCTAGAGGCAAGCACGGGTGCCAATACGTGCTTGGGAACCGAATGTTACTCTCGTAGCTAGTGGTATTTTGGTCGCAAGCGCGTTCTTGTCTCTTCGAAAGAGTGCTACTTGATCGATATCGAACCCGACTAAAACTCCAAAAGCTCGATCCTACTATCTATCGCGAAAAATCGCGACTCTCACTTAACGACGATCCTCCAATTCAGAATCTTCAGATATTATCCATTTTTTTTAGCTCTTTTTTTTACAATTAACGTCCTATTCAGCAAACTTTATTTCTATATAAAATTCTTCTATTTCTGAGTAACAGTTGCGAATTAACAATTTGTTCTTATTCTTTTTCCCCTAACGATAATCATTTCATTGAGAATCGTTAGATATTGTTTTTGTTCTCTCTACGATTGATAAATTTTATTCATTTTTATAAAAACATTCGTTTTATTTTTGAACATACATTACGCCATCTTTATACAAAATTTGTTTATTTTTTATTTTTATTTTTTTCTGTTCGAAGATAATAATAGAAATACTTGAGGAACAATCGTTAGTACAATGAATTGGTTTAAACTTTACTCACATGCGGCATCGTGGAGTATTTAGCCGGGCAGTCGATATAATGGCACCCATTCGAATCCAAACTATTTTGCTTCACAATTGAAATTCTGGCTATAGAAGTTGTATGAAAGGCTTGCTAGAGAGTTGGATGGTACGCGTGGAAGGGTAGTTCATAGCTATCGAATCCTCTATAGTCTACAGATTCTCCTTTCCTCGAATGGTATACACGTACGACTTGTTTCGAAATTCAATTTTATGTATCGCGTGATACTAGTGGCAAAATATTATATTTATATATATATATATATATATGTATATATATATATATATATATATGTGTATATGTATAAGCTTGTGTCTAGTAAATCCATTAAAGTAATTAGAAAGCAACCATACGAGTGTAAACGCATTCGCAATGGTCTTTAAGTTTAAACGGGAAACGAAATTGAACGTCCTACTGCTAACCCTGTCGTCCCCTTTCAAACAGGAAGCCCAAGTGGATGCAAAAGAGAGAATTTAAATGAACGATACATTTCTACGAAATATAACGAGAATTTACTTCGAAATAAATTAAATCGATAACGTTCACGAACGGCAGAACAAGATAAAGAAGATGGAAAAAATGGAGAGAAATTTTTGAAAAGCTTTTCGGTAAATTACATTTTAATTATTCACACGTTTATAAATATCTTAGAAGAATTGTGTTTCTCATCTTTCACTTAAAAAAAAAGAAATTATCTGAAATAGGAAGAATGTTTAAGTTTTGAAACTGGTTCGTTATCGTAATATTTCGAGAACGATTATTTATATCGAACTTGAAGGAACTTTATCGAGTAAATAGTTGAGTACGAGCTGACTCAGTAGTTTCAATGTTAACAGAAAAAAGTTTGCGCGAACGTCTTACTTATTTTCTACTTTTCTTCCTTTTCTTTCTTTAACTTTTTAACCCATTGTTTTCTCCAATGAAATCTTTTGTTAAGGGTAGTGAGTATATCCTATGTAAATACGCTTCAAATAGCACTTACTATTCCACGAGTATAGGGGAAGTTAGGTAACACTGTTATAGCGTGTGAATGAAGTACACGAAGCAACCCCTAACAAAGCAAACAAAGATATTTGACACCTGCTAACTCACGTTTCTAGCTTTTCTATCTTTATCATTCCTTTTTCCTTGGTACAAGCCTACGGTCATTTTTTTCGGATATCGTAAAAAAAATACTACCTCGGTTTCGACAGGCTTTGCCAACAAGCGATTGTTCGTCGACCATGAAAATAAAGAAGGAAAAAAAATGTCTGTGTGTGTGTATATATGAGAGAGAAAGAGACAGAAAGAGAGAGAGAGAGAGAGAGAGAGAGAGAGAGAGAGAGAGAGAGAGAGAGAGAGAGAGAATATTGATCGAACTCGCTTCACACGGCCGGCCTCTATTCGAAAATATCCTCTTTGTCTTTTTATCTTCGATGTTTCATCTCGGACTCGTGATCGTAATCCGATGTAAATTTTTAATCCAAAAAGCAGAGAATCCATTGAGGTATGATGCGCGGAATCGTTCATTGAACTATTTTATCTTAAAAATACTGTGTATTTCTGTGATTGAAGAATGATTCTTGCAAACATATCTTTCTTTTAATTGTTTCAATGAAAATGAGAAATTTGTTTTATAATAAATAAAATACTTCTATGTGGAACGTATGTTGTAAAATAAAAATGATCAATGTTTAAAATGAAAGTAATGAACATTTTGAAAAATACATAACTTTTCTTTTTTTGAATATTAAAAAAAAAGCTTACAGTATTAAATAAAAACCTTAAAATTATATCATTTATTTGTTATTATTTTATGAAAATAAATGATCAATATATAAATAATAAAATATAATCATGATTTCAACTAAATACAATTAGGTACACTTATATTCTACTATTATAAGAGTACTTACAATGAAGTTACAAAATGAAAAGAATTTTCTCAATGGTAGAGTAAGAAGACATTTTCGTCTTCAATCGGATGGCTTATTCGGAAAAATAACTAGAAAAAGAAGAAGAAGAAGAAGAAGAAGAAGAAGAAGAAGAAGAAGAAGAAGAAGAAGAAGATAAGTTTGTATTCTGTGGAAAAAAGGGACAATGAAGAAAAGAGTTTTATGATGTGGTGGCTATCGAAAGTAGTAGTAATAGTAGCAGTAGCAGTAGCAGTAGTAGTAGTAGTAACTAGTAAGTATATAAGTACTATGAAGAGTCCTTTTCGTTTCTTAGTGAAAAAGGGGTAAAAAGGGGTTGGAGGGGAGGTGGATGTCGGTAGGTAACGCAGTGATGCGGTGAAGCTCTTTCAATTTAAAAATACGAGGAAAGGGGTTGCGATTTGATTCAGGCTTCTCCGAGCCAATATCGAATATCTCGAGGTAGGGAGCAACGACAGAGGATAAATCGAACGTAAAGCGGATCACCCGACCGGTATCGTATAAACTCCATCAAGGGAACACCGAACGAAGCTTTCAATTTACCGTTACCAGAGATACCCGTTTGCATCCAGGTTGCCTTACCGATTATAGTTTACCGATGGTCACCACCGAAAGAAGTCACTGAATAGGAACTTACCAAGAACGAAATGACATTTACTCAATCTGATCTCTCGGTTCACATTTAAACACGAAATTCAGTCTTAATTTTATACTATTTTGTTGTTTTTTTTTATTTTGTTTTGATTATAGATATAAATAAAAGTGTCTGAAAATGATTAAAGATACATTCAATTAAAGGGTTAATAAAAACTATCAGTCCTGTTTATGATAGAATAGGTTTTCTATTGTACAAAATAAAATAAAATTTGAATTTTATCGCAATAAAGTTGAATATTAAATATATATGAAATTTATTATTAGTAATTTAATTAAAATAAATAATTATTAATTATATCGTTTTACATGGCTAGTAAATATAAAATAAATTAAAAAATACATGAGAGACTTTTTTCATGAAAATAGGAAAAAATAGTATTCTACGTTTCAGATATATACTCGTTCATTATATTTTAATTCATATGTATGAACATTTTTCTTTCAATTGTAACATACAAAAGAGATTGCCGAGAGGAAAAATGGAAAATTGCAAATATTTTGCAAAATATTGTTCCTTTGAACAAGTTACATTGACAGTTCTACACATTAAAAAATAACGGGAACATTGCTGCAAGGAAAAGGGCTGCTGACCTTCGAAGCGTGCATTCGTATTCCCTTGGCTAGTAAATCGTTCAAAGACAAGACTCTTCTTTTTCTTTCTCTTTGCGAACTCGAACGTTGTCAACGTCGTTCGATTCGAATCGAAAATCGATTTACTTCCTTCTTTATCTTTTTATTTCTACTTTTTACTTGTTTGTCTATCGTTACAACACAAGTATCCTTTTGTACTTACGTATCGAATCGTTTATACGAGTTGCGTTCACTGGATAAAAGTAACAAAGCTTCTATAATGGGTATACCAGTGAATTGCATAAAAAACTACTCTTACAATTTTCACATCTATCGAAAGTTTATTTTTCTTTATTTGCCTCACTAAATATTTTTATGCATTTTTTTTTTACATTTACATTTTTATTGAAGAATATTCGAACGAATTTATAACAAATTTGAATGTCTCGCGTACGCTGTGTTTGGATTTTGTTGATCTCGGATGAGTATACGTACATCGTTCAATGTCGCACTGTATTATGGTCTTTGTGTTTTGTTTTCTTCTATGTAACCTTGCTCAGGTATCGTTTCTCGTGTTAGTCGTCGATCGACCATTGCGGAGCAAACAACGTCAAAGATTATAGTCTCTAACGTAAGTAAATTTATATTAATTATAACTTTTATGCCATATTTATTGTATTTTAATGTTAATTAGGATAAGATTCAGCACGTGTACGAATAATTCTTTTGTTGGTTTTGGATAATACTTTAAAAGATGATTATTCAAATAATTATCTTTTTATCTGTGTTTCTTTTTCCTAAATATTAGGCTCAACTTTTCCGAGTTTTCTTGATTTTCTAGATTTCAATGTATACATGAATAATCTTTTTTATTCTTATAACTGTTAAAATGATCATTTAAATAATGATTTATTTGTGTTATTTAAATGCACTACACACTCACCTCGAAGTATATTATTATTTTATTTATATTTTTTAATTGGGTGAAAATACAATATTTGTAAGATTAATTTTATTTTAATTTTTGTGTAACTTCGTTAAAAAAATCGTTAGAAAGTGTATTTCTGTTCCTAATAAGCATTAAACTAACAGTACGTTATTTCTATTTATTAAACTCCCAAGAAACATAATCGAAAAAGACAGGAATTGTCCTGGCTCACGTAATCAAAGTACCTATCGTCAGTATCAGAAATCGTCTCAACGTGTTTAGTCGGAGAACGAAGTTAACGTGCTTACACAGAGAAATTACACACTTTTCGTGAGTTCTTAGAACGTTTCGATGGACCATTTTCCTTTCTCTTGTTTTCTCGCGATATTTCGAATCGTTTAAAGCCATTGGACGTTGGAATGTCATGCGCTTTCAAATTTTCTTCCTTTTCGAAACTTTCTCTCTAAAAGACACTCCTTGGAATTTCATTCGGCTTGCAATAAGAAGTAACTAGGAAATATTCGACCCTCGTTCGTAAAGTTCTTCTTAACAAGAAGACCAACCTTTTTACTTTCAAGAATTTCATTTGATTAGCTTCCTAGAAATTAACTAAAAACAAAACAAGAAAAGTAAAAAATAAAAAAAACGTATTTAATTAAAATATTAAAGAAGGAAAAATGTGTCTTATCGATTTACAATGATTGATATTAAGAAGAAATAAAATATGTATTAAAAAGATCTACAAGTTTCTCTAAAAAAAGATCTTTGGTTTCGAACTTTCCAGATTTTGTATGACTTGTTTCTCTTGAGTTTTACCATATTTCAAAGTGATCGTACTACTGTCCATGGGATGAAAAACGAAAAACAGGTAGAAGTGATTTTCGGTTTTGTAAGCGGGGTATGTATAGGTCTTTCTCTCTTAAATCGATGAAAGTGACGCTAACTTCTCGTACGTGTTCGGAGAACATTTCGTTTGCTCTATGGAGGGTAAGAGAGGGTGGAAGGGTTAGGGTAGAAGTCAAACTTGTTTCTCTCGATGATCCACGTGACGGCAATGTTGAAAACAAAACGGAAACGATGAGCGCACTGTGCTTTCCAATTTTTATGAAATATTTCGAATGGATGCCAACAAACCTTTTGCGAACGTGATATCGATTTTATTCAATATACTTTTTGTCCCTTTTTCATCTAGATTTTCGACAAAGATATCACCGAAAACATTCATATTAGCTTCGCCAATATATTATTTTGCAATTATTCATATCTTATGTAATCAATGTTAATATTTTTTATTAAAAAGCTATTTATTATTTAATTATAAGGTTCGTTATTATTTGGGAATTAATATCGATTATTTATAGTTCGGACATTAAATATTTATTATCCGATATCAATTAAGTCATTTTGAAATTGTAAATATCTTTGTATATCTAAATGAAATATCTTTTATTGATAATTATTTATTATCTGTGATGTGTATTAAATTATATATAATAATGTTATTTATTTAAATATAAAATATATATAAGAAATTGTTGAATTACTTATCGGCTAATCCAATATTAAAAATACATACATTATTTTCATTTCTTTTGATAGAAATATAAATGTTGAAGAAAAGAAGAAAGTAAAGAGTACTTTGAAGAATGAACTCTAATTTTCGTTAGCCATTTTCTTAATTTAAACGTTGAACGTTTCTTCCTTTTAGAATCCTACCTTTCCATTCTCTTTTACGACCACGGTTGATTCGAAGAGTCGGAGAGGTATTCGCGAAACGTGCCTGCGAAAAGACCGGCTTCGTCTCCTTTTTGAGCTTTCTAGCAACGATGTCCTTTGTGATCTCTTTCCAGTTGGTACGCCTTTAGCTACGAAATGTTCGGACCTAACGTAAATGTCAGTTACCAACCAAACCGGTGCTATGCGTAATCGACCTTCCTTTAATCCTATCCTTTGTCTTCTCTCTGTGTTCTAACCTTTGCCATCAGAGTAACCTACAACTATTCAAACGTGTGTTACAAGAGCAACCAAGAGTTTCAACATTGTTCAATTATCTTCTTTGATACCATCTTTTGCAAGATTTATACTATTGACGGTTTATTTTATTGAAAACAAATCACTTCAATTTCTGTGATAATAGGAATAATACATTTTTTATTTAATCAGATCGTTCTACAACAGAAACATTAATTGGAAGAAAATTGTTTTTTTTCTTCCACAATGTTATCGATTTTTGTAATGTATCTTAAATAAAGTTACGAAATATTGTTTCTTTATTTTTAATTTATTTTTGAGAGATCAATTAGATGATTAAAAAAAGTCATTCGGTAGTTTTATAATAAATTGTGAAGTAGATATTACGAAACATTGCTTTCAAATGCGATTATTCAGATAAAAAATGATAATTAATAAATGTGAAATAATTAGCAAGTTAGTCAATCCGAATATTTCTTTGAACGGGAAGGTCTGTTGAATTTCACAGGATATTCGCTGTAAATCTATATTTTCTAAAGTAAAATAACGTATCTGTCTCTATTTCCTCTTCTCTCTTAGTGTTCGAGAGATTCGAGAGAAGAGGATTTATATCTCTTTCAGTATCGCAGCGTGATACTTCGAAACGAACCACTATCGAAGAAGCGCAATCTTTGTGAGATAAAAATTCGTCTTCCTCCTCCACCATCTTTTTTCTTTCCTTTTTCTCTGAGCCCTTTCCTTTCAGTATCTAGTACGGTAAACAGACATCGAACGAATTCTTAGAGTCGCAAGATTTCTGAGTCTTTAGAGGAAACGAATACTCTCTACTCAATATATAATATATAATACAATAAAAGAAAATATCTTGTTTAACATATTTTATCTTGGATATTTTCAAATATTGTCTATTTCCTCTAGTCCAGGCAACAAAAGGAGAACTTGGAAAATTTAGCGGCCTTGTTGAAATTTGATATAATGGTAATTCGACGACGCTGAATCGAATGGTGCTAATTTTTTTGCAATTGGATCAGGAGATCTTTGAGAGAAAGGGTAAAAAATGGTAAAAAAAGCCATATCTTAGAATCTATGCATTTAATCGAAAAAAGTTTTAAACAAAAGTTGTAGATAATTGAAAAATACATAAAAAATGT